>NC_140584.1:839525247-839752526 GCF_964204655.1 Triturus cristatus
GGAAGAGAACCCCTTTTACTTCAAGGAGGGTGGTTAATCCTGGCTCACTCAACTACTGTTCTGGATGCATTTCAAAGAACCTAAATGCACTGCAATGCAAGGCTGACCAAAAGGAAGACACCAGTTACAAGGATCATCGCTCAGCCCCCCACGCTCTTCAACATCTACATGGTCCCCCTCGCTACCATCGTCAGAAAGCAAGGGCTCAGCATAGTATCCTACGCCAATGACACCCAGCTCATCCTCTCCCTCACCAAGGAACCCGACATCACCAGACACAGCTTTCAGGAAGGAATGAATGATGTCACATCCTGGATGAGCAGCAGCTGCCTGAGCTCAACTCGAAGAAAACGGAGGACATTGTATCTACCCCCTCCGCATGGGACAACACCTGGTGGCCCACTGCCCTCAGCAACCTGCTCACACCCATGACCACGGCCACAACCTCGGCATCATACTCGACTCCTCTCTCACAATAACCCAACAGATCAACGCAGTTTCTTCCACATGCTTCAATATCCTCCGCAAGACCTTCAAATGGATCCCCCCAAATCCAGAAAGGCCGTCACCCACACACTCATAACCAGCAGACTGGACTACAGAAACACCCTCTACGCCGGTATCAACAAATCACTACTACGCAAACTCCAGACCATCCAGAACACTGCAGCCGGACTCGTCCTCGGCATCCCACGACAAGATCACATCACTCAGCATGTGCGAGACCTCTATTGGCTCCCTGTCGAAGAGAGCGACCAACCAAGCTGCTCACCCACGCCTACAAATCCCTCCACAACACCGGACTTCAATACCTCAAAGAAAGAGTCTCCTTCTACGTACCCAAGAGAAACCTCCGCTTCGCCGAACTCGCCATGGCCGAAACCCCACACATCTGCTGAGCCAGAACACAAGTAATAGCCTACTCCTACATCGTGGCCAAAACCTGGAACAAACTGCCCCTCAGCATCAGACGATCTCCCCACTCTGCAAGCTTACAGGAAGAACCTCAAGACCTGGCTCTTTGGATGAGACGGAGCTGCACAAACCCCTCCCCTCAGCACCGTGAGACCCTGACGGGTGAGTAGCACGCTTCACAAATCCCTGATTGATTGATTGATTGGTTACGCAATAAGCAAGGTCTGGCAGTTCATCCTCATCATCAATGAGGAAAGTGAAGGGCAGTTCTGAGCACTGAAAGCATGCTACCAAAACCATCAGTAGTACAAAGACACTCCTTGGCACCACCGCTCTGCGGCAGCACAGCAGACCGGCATGCACTTGCACACATGCTTTTCTGGTTCCATCAGTACTGCTGGATTGGAGAATTGGATAAACTGGAACACATGTTGAGGGCACTTCTGGCATGCACATGCATTCACAATTCATGTATACATTTTTGAAGATTTAAGTTGGCACAACAAGGTCACCAAAGGACATTCAGAGCGCTTTACAGCAATTTTTGCATCACATAAAACAGTACTTACAGTACAACAAAAGATCATATATAAACCTATATTTGTTTTTATCAGAGATCAGTCATGCAGCAACATATTAACATATTAAAACACATACCAAAACAAAAAGTTAGTAGACTTCATTTATCACGGATGTTCTCTGATGGAACGCACCTAGCAGTGCTAGCACACAAAGGTGCCATTGCACAGCCCCCAGGGTTGGAGCAGGATTAGGATACACGCAAATAGACACAAATGCATGTGCATACTACTGGGAGAGAGCATTCAATAGACTCACTGGCATAGACAATCCCTGGCGCTGTGCACATGGTTGCAGCATACTTACGCTGCACAAGTGCCTAATGTAAGGGCTTTGCTGCCACAGCTGGAAAAAGACTGGGGCAAAGACATTAATTGGCACTATCCCGATGATCAGAGATGCATCAGAAAACACTGGTTTCCTGTGAATGCCTCAATTTGAGGCGCTATCTCGAAGGTACCAGCACTGGTACTTTCTCCTCATACCTGAATCTTGTCTCGCCGTTTTTGCTGTTCCGCAACCTGCTGGGACAGGACCTGTTTCTTGGCTCTCAGTGCCTTGAAGTCAAATTCTTCCCCGCTGCCCTCCGAATCGTCCTCAAACTCTTCAATTACAACATCATCATCCTTTAAAAGGAAAACTCTGTTAGATAAGGAACCGTAGAGAACCTGTTCTCACCAACATTAATATTCCATTGGGGTATAAATGTGTTATAGCATAAATTTCAACAACATTCAAATAACCATCTTAACATTGCTCCCCTGAGGCTTTCCTTCCATCTTGGACCGACAAGTAAGCAAACAACTTATCTTCAGCTGTGGTCCATATCCAGCCCCTTTAGTGAATCCAACCAGCAGCACCAGACACAAGCTCTTACCCACTGTGTTCAGGACAGGGTGACAGCAATACACAGCGACTGAAGACAACCCGTTCACTCCAGCACAGGAGAATGTTAACCAGTTACACAACATTTAATTTTCTGTACAGGAGACTGAGGCAGCAATACACAGCGACTGAAGACAACCAGTTACCTCCTGTACAGGAGAGCGTGACCCCCCCAAGACAGAGGACTGCTGGCACACAGCAATTGTAGACACAACCTGTTACTGCCTGTCCAGCCGAGTGTGAGAGCAAAAACATATACACAACAACAGCATACACAACCCTTTATCTCCTATACAGGGGATGTGGCTAGAATACAAAGCAGCTGCAAACTCAGCCCATTATATCCAGTGCAGGAGAGTGCGACCACAATACAGAGCTGCTGCAGACACAACCTTTTACCCAGATCCTTGTAAAGGAAAGCGTAATAGCAATTGCAATAGAAGAGTCTACCTGCCATTGATAGAAACAACACTGCACACAACTCTTCTCCCCTCTACATAAGGATCTCTCTACAAAGCACCAACGCTAGACAAAGCTCACCTCCTGTACACAACAGTCTAAAAGAACAAATTACTTACCTTCGCTAATGCCTTAGTTGGTAGAGATTCTATTTAGCCACAGATTCCTTATCTTAGAATAATCCACAGACGTCAGACTGGATCCAGAAATTATGTTTGAGCAGTACTCCTCCACGCAAGTAGGCATCGTCGTTTGGTGCCGCGTTGCGTCACCAACCCTTGAAGTGACATGAACGGTGCCTACATCGGCGAAACCCCAGTGCCCTGAAGTCAAGTTTCATTTTGCGACTTTCTATGCCAGGAGCGCTAGGCAGCGAAGGACACTGACCACTGGTGTGTGAAACTAGGGTTCTGAAAAGGGGACATCCTGTGCCTAAAAGTATATTGCAGAGCAGGGAGAATGGGTGAGTAGGTAAGGAATCTGTGGCTAGATAGTCTCTACCAGATAAGGTGTTACCAAAGGTAAGTAACTTGTTTATCTGATAGAGATTTCTAGCTGCAGCTTCCTTACTTTAGAATAGATACCCAAGCAATACCTCCCCGGAGGTGGGTGCGCAAACCCGATTATGACTAAAAAGTCCTGCAGGACTGAACAGGCAACATGCCAATTCCGATGGAACTGACTGTCCAGGCAGTATTGCTTGGTGAACGGGTGCAACGAAGCCCACGCTGCAGCTTGACCGATGTCGAGGACCGGAACTACATGTGCTAACGCAGTGGTAGCAGCCTTTGCTCTGGTGGAATGAGCATGTAAGCCCCCTGAGAATTGCTTCTTGGCCAGTGCATAGCAGATCTTAATGCAGAGCACAATCCATTGGGAGATGGTTCTTTTTTGCACAACCTTCCCTTTCTTGGTTCCGACATATCTGACGAAGAGTTGATCGTGCACCCAAAACAGTTGTGTCAAGGTAAAACGACAACGCTATTATTGAGTTCAGTCGGTGGAGTCTCTCCTCTTCCTTCGAAGGATGAAGCGGACCATAAATAGCAGGCAAGTTGAAGGATTGGCCTACATGGAACGGGGTGACTAGCTTTGGCAAGAAGGATGCTTGAGTCCGAAACACCAGTTTGTCTGGGTAAAAAGAAATTTACGGAGACTGAGTTGACAGCGCTTGCAGTTCGTTGACCCTCTGGGCAGATGCAGTAGCCACTAGAAAGGCCATATTGATGGCGAGGAGCCTGAGAGGGCAGTTATGAAGCGACTCAAAGGGAGCTTGCATTAGAAAAGTAAGAACCAAACTGAAGCACAACAAAGGAAGCTGGAGGATGCATGTGCTGAACACATTTATTTCTAAAGTTTTATATAGCGCGAACAAGATCCCGAGGGATAACAGAGCGCTTTACAATATGAGGGAGGAAGGACAAAAACAATATCTATCACAATGTTCATAAGAGGAAGGGAGAGCGGGAAAATACAATGCATAAAAAAAAAAAACAACTAGGAGGGTAATACAATACAACAGCTGTAGGCTGGCAGCAAGGGTGAAACACAGTGTACAAGGGAGATCTGAATCAAAAATAAAAACAAAGTCAGCAGGTGCAATGACAGTGGGCCAGAGAGTCTAACCCTATTAGGGTATGAATTTGTTAATTAGGAATCTTTTGGCTTCCACTTTGAACGCTGACAAGGAGGAGATTCTGCGAACTTCCGGTGGGAGAGAGTTCCAAATCTTTGGGGCATCTCTGGAGAAAGCTTGGTGACAACTTCTCTTTTTCTTAAGGAGGAGTGGTTTCAGGAGGAGGGTAGAGGCACTTCTTGAAGCTCTTGCACCACAGGATAGTTTAAGTTTTTGTGCAAGGTAAATAGGAGTATTAAGGTGAAGGGCTTTGTGTGCAAGAACAGCAATCTTTAATTGAATTTGTGCTTCGAATAGCAACCAATTGAGGGATTTTAGGATTGGGGATATATGATCTTTTCGCTTGGTATCAGTAACCAGTCTAGCAGCCGAGTTAAGTGCAGCCCTTAGTGGAGCCAGAGCATATATGGGAAGGCCACAAAGGGTAGCACTACTGTAATCTAACCTCGGCAAGACCAGCGCTTGGACCACTTGCTTGAAGTCCTTTAGAGGAAGGAAAGGTTTAATATTTCAGAGAGATCTCATCAAGTGGTTAGCTCCTTTGCATACATTGCTGATATGACCTTTCATATTCAGGTGCTTGTCCATTGTGATACCGAGAGACTTGGCTGCGTCAACGATGAGAGGCGTACAGTTGAAGGCAGTGAGGTGATTCAGCCAGAGGTCTAACTTGGGGATGAGATTCGGAGGGGAGATGAGCAGGAATTCCGTTTTAGAGGTGTTGAGCAGTAGGTGATTCTCAGTTGACCAGTTTTGAGTAAACATTAGGGTAGTATTGAGTGAAATGATGTTTTCCAAGGATGAGATTTTCATATATAATTGCGTGTCGTCCGCATACATGTGGAAGAGAATGTTCATGGAATTTAGAGTGTGCGCAAGAGGTTCCAAGAAAAGATTGAAGAGGATAGGAGATAGAGCGGATCCTTGGGGGAACCCCATGAGTACGGGAGAGGGCTGGGAGAGAGAGTGGTTTGCCTTGACTCCGAGTTCTGTGATGAAGGAAGGATGAGAACCATTGTAACACCTGATCAGAAGAACCCATTCTATTTTGCAGGATGGACAGGAGGTTGTCATGATTAACCGTGTCAAATGCGGAGGAAAGGTCGAAGAGGATCAGGAGGCAGGATTCATTTTGGTCGAGCATAATTAAAATGTCAATAAAAACTTGAGTGAGAGCCGATTCAGTGCTGTGCCACTTCCTAAAGCCCGATTGATGCTGGTCTAGGAGTTGGTAATTCTCTATGTGGGCACAGAGTTGTGATTGCACACATTTTTCTAGTAGTTTCGCTAAGGTGGGGATGTTGGAAATGGGGCGTAAGTTATTGAGATCAGCTTTGTCAGCGTTAGTTTTTTAGTATGGGTGTTACCTGAGCTGCTTTTAGGCATTCAGGGATCCTGCCTTGAGCTAGGGAAGCATTAACAATTCTAGTCCAAGTGGGGATCAGTGCAGTCTTGATTTCTTTGAAGATAGAGGGGGGCAGCGGGTCGCTGAAGTGGTTGGAAGGGTTGACATTCTGAAGAATCGCATTGTTCTTGGAATTCGTGGAGGTCGATTTACATCTTCCAGAGGAGTCAATGGGTGAGGAAGCAATGGAAGAAATTAGTAGAGCCTTCTCAGAGGCGAGGTCAATGGAGATGATTCTTGATTTCTCCCTGAAGAAGGCTGCAAGATAATCGCAAGAGGGTGGGTTGCCACCAGGATCAGATTGGTTAGACCCTACGACTGATTGTTGTTTGAACAATTCGAAGAGTTTCTTGGGGCGGTTTGCCGCTTGATCCAGTTGGTGTCTGAAGTAAGTCGCCTTAGCACTCTTTATTTGTTTGTTGTATCGGCTCCTGGCATCTCTAAGGAGTTTTAGTTGGTCCGAGGAGGGATTGACTCGCTATGACCATTCAAATGCCCAAGGTTGCGGCGTTCAGAGTTTACGTTTTTGTTATACCAAGGTTTGGATATTTTTGTTGAGGCATTTTTTTGTTGGAGTGGAGCAATATTCTCCATGATGTTGGAGATGATTGAATTGTAGTCGTCGGTGAGTGATTGGACTTCAACTATGTCAGCTTGGAAGGAGAGGGCAGATTTACAATGGGCAGCTAGTTCGTCGGAGTTTATAGCTCTTATGTTCCTATTCCAGATCTTAGATTTTAGTGGTTGAGCCTTCCTCATCAATACCTCCCTGTTGATATAAAAATGGATGCAGTGGTGGTCGGACCAGTCACAAGGGTTAATAGAATCTATGGAGATAGACTGCTCTTTAGAGATAATGAGGTCTAACGTTTCTCCTTTGTTATGAGTCGGTTGGGCACAGTGCTGAGTCAGATCTTGATCAATTAAAAAAGATTTAATGCAAGATACAGTGGGTCGTTGGGGTTAGACCAATGAAGGTTGAAATCACCAAGGAAGAATTGGGACACTGCTGAATCAACATTAGTCGAGATGATTTCCATTGGTTGCTCAGTGAAAGGGAGATTGTCACCCGGGGGGTGATAAAAGGTGTGAAGTTTGCGAACCGGTAGGTTCATACTTGATATAGTGAGACAGAGGTATTCACAGGATGTAGGCTTCGCAGAGTCTGAGTGAGAAACCGAAAGTGTGTTTTCTGTGAATACATGCAAGTCCCCCACCCAGTTTCAGAGATCTGTCAAGCCTAATAATGTCATGAGTGGGGGGTCTAAGATAGGAGTGGAAGCTGGATTTAGTCAAGTTTCAGTGAGGATGATAATATCTAAATCATTGTGTTGGATGATGTCGAAGATATCAGTGGCATGTTTACTGGCTGACCTGCAGTTAAGTAGTACACATTTAAGACGGGGTGGATTGGGGGGGGGCGGGGGAGATGACTGGGTGACGTTCACAGAAGTGAGGTTGTTAGTATTGCTGCAACTAAGATTGCGACGGGGTTCTCTGTATGGTTTAGAGGGGATGGAAGGAATTTGTCTCGGAGGGTCGAGGTGAGGATCTGACAAGGTCGTGCTAGAGTTGTGATAGTCATGTGGATCAGTGGTCAAAGGGTGGAACTCAGATCCACTGTGATAGGTGTTGGCGTTGGGTAGTGTGGTAAGTTTTGGAAAAGGTTGTGTTAGAGTTGTGACGGTCAAGTGGATCAGTGGTCCAGGGTTAGGACTCCGATCCCTCTGTGACAGGCGAGGACGTAGGGTAGTGGGATAGATTTGGGGGTGGAGGGAACTATAGGCAGGACCATGTGATCAGTAGTCCTAGAGGCCTCTCTAGGCCCGTTCATAGACGAGAGGAGAGAAATTATCATAGGGAAGAGGTCAGTTGAAAGGGCTTTCAGCTCATGTAGTTCAGAGGAGAGAAGGTGTAGCTGTAGAGATATATCATCAAGGCGCGTAGTCAAGTCAGAGTGTTGGGTGAGGGGAGGAAGGAGTGGGGGAAAGGCAATCGGTGACGATGAACCTTGGGGAAGGCCTGTGGGGGCTTGTGGGGTTGATCAAGGTCCAGACTCAAGACTAGTGTGAGACAGGATTATAGGGTAGGGGAGGGGGACATCATCTGAAAAACAAGAGGACTGTAAGACTAGATCTGAAATAAGAACCTTTAAGGAACCTATTTACAATAGGGGACATAAAAAGGGAGGACTGATCTGGCAGCCACAGAAAAGCAGAGATAGCAGACAACCACTCAGTGTGCCCAATGCAGATCCCTGCTGGGCCAGGGTAAATAAAAACAAAACAAGGTAGGAAAGAGGTGCAGATAAAGGGTCAACCTGGTTGTCCGTACAGCATGCCACAAACTTGATCCAATGGCTGGCGTGTACCGTACTGGTGGAAGGACGCCGAGCTGCCAACATAACATTACAGACTTCGTGCAGAAGGTCAAAAGCTGTTAACGGTCGCCATTCAACCTACACGCACAACGGTAGAGAGTTGACAGGTTCGGGTGGAGAACCCTACCCTGCTGCTACAACAGAAGATCCTCACGAAGGGGTCAGCCTGATCGGAGGAATGATGGATATGCTCAACAGTTCGGGATACCAAGGTCTCTAAGCCCATGACTTGGGACTGGTCATTCCTGATCTTCTTGATGAACTCTGAACAGAAGTGGTATTGGTGGAAAGAAGGCCGGAGCTTCATTCGAGACAAAAAGCATCTCTGAGAGAGAGCCGCCTTGGAAACTCCAGCGAGCAGAACTGCTGGCCTTGTGCATTCCCGGCGATAGCAAACAGATCTAACCAAGTCTCTCCCCAATGCTGAAAGAGACCTTGCACCACCTCCGGTTGGAGACGCCACTCGTGATCCGCTAAGCATTTTCAGCTGAGTTTGTCCTTTCTTGAGTTCAAAGAGCCCACCAGATATTGAACCACCAGGAAAATGCCCTGATGTTCCAGCCATATCCAGAGATGCAGGGCCTCTTGACAGTGGGTCCACGACCCCACCCGTCCTGTTTGTTGCAGTATCATATGGCGGTGGTGTTGTCCGTGAACACCTGCACTAGGCTTTCCTTGATGGAGGGTAGAATGGCTTTCAATGACAACCGAATTGCTTGGAGCTCCAACAGGTTGATGTGGAGTCCTGATCTCCACCTCTACCAGACAGCTGCCCCATCCCTAACGTCAGATATGATTGGCGAAGGGAGAGGGGTTTTTCACTGACCCAGTCGTGGTTCATCAGCCACCACTATAGATCTTTTGCAGTGCCCTCTGAGAACTGCACCATGTTGGAGAGATTCCATGGATGCTGCGCCCACTGGAACTTTAGGACCCACTGCAGAGCCCACATATGCCAACTGGCATGCGTCACAAGCAGGATGCAGGAGGCAATGAGGCCCAGCAGCCTAAGAGTCAGCCTCATCAAAATCTATGATAGTGGCTGAAACATCAGTATCATAGCCTGAATATCCTGGGCTCACCGCTTGGGAGGATAAGCTTGAAAATGAACAGTTTCCAGAACAGCTACGGCATAAGGGAGCATCTGAAATGGGATCAGGTGTGACTTCGGCACGTTGATAGGGGACCCCGGCGAGTGCAGGCAGTCTGCCGTAGTCTGGAGGTAGGAGACACTGTCTGGGGTGAGCCCGGCTTCAACAGCCAGTCATCGAGATAGGAGAAGACTGGAACCTCTGATCTCTGCAGATGAGCCGAAACACCGCCATCACCTTGGTGAGCACCAGAGGGTCGGTGGTAAGGCCAAAAGAGAGCATGGCAAATTGAAAGTGCTCGTGGCTCACCGTAAACTGTAGGTAAGGTCTGTGGGCAGGACTGTGGAAGTATGCACGCTGCAAATCCAACGCTACCATCCAGTCTCTGGGGTCCACTGCAGACATGACTCGATCGAGCGTGAGCATTTTGAATTTCTTCTTTTTCATGAAGAAATTGAGGGGCGCAATTCTAGGATAGGATGAAGACCTCTGTCCTTTTTGGCCACCAGAAAGTACCAGAAATAACAACCATGACCTACTTCTGATGCCGGCACCCTCTCTATGGGTTCATTGGCCAAGAGCCTCCACTTCCTGACGGAGTAATAAAATGTGGTCTTCCATCAGCCTGTCCAAAGTAGGTGGCATGGGTGGAGCGGTAGTCACAAAAGGGAGGGAATAGCCCCTTTGACAATCTGGAGACCCCAGTGGTCGGATGTTATCGGCCTCCAGTGGAGCAGGTGATGGCATATTCTGCCTCCCACTGGGTGCCCATGAAGGTAGGAGGGCAAACTATAGGGGTTTGGAGGCTGCTGCCGGTGGGGTGGTGGACTGGCCTCACCTCTGAACCACGAGGCTGTGGGTGATGAGTCCTTGGCCACGCAAACACTGAGAAGCCAGCTGGCCGTGGTGGCTGGGCAGTTGGAGGTGCGTCTGGAAGCCGCTTCCATGGCCAGGAAGGGAGCGGAAAGTGGACAGTGGTTGGCGATCGGCATGGAAAGGCCCAAGGACCTGACTGTTGCCCTGCTGTCCCTGAAGCGCTCCAGCGTTGAGTCCGCCTTGTCTCTAAAGAGATGGGAGCCTTTAAAAGCATGAATGAGGCCAGGACATCTCCAGAACAGCCAGTCATACTCAGTCAGGCGTGGAGCATAAGGTCACCGACGATGAAACCACTCTGTCTAGCGAGTCGGTCGTGTCCAGCCTGCAACGTAGGGCGAACTTAGCTGCGTCTCTCCTGTCTGCAATAGCTTGAGAGAGCATGGCTCTGGCCTCCTCTGAGACCATAGGCAGCACCAGGGCAACGGAGTCCCAGAGTGAGTGAGAGTATTGGCCAAAAAGGAAGGCAGTGTTCACCGACCACAGTACCAGGCTGGCGGAAGAGAACATCATCTTCCCCAAGGCATCTAGCCTCTTAGATTACCTGTCCAGGGGCATGGTAGCGAATGCACCAGGAATTACATTTGGAAGTGTAGGCTTGGACCACCAAGCTCTCCAGGCTGGGGAGTGTTGTGAGGAAAGTGGGGTCCGTGGGCTCAGGCGATGGGGGCAGGCAATCGTGAGTTCTTCATTAAATGGGAGAAGCGGTGCGGATGTGATGACTCCCAGCTGCAGTAACTCAGTCAAGACATTTGTCTTGACAGCTACAGTGGGTAGCTGAAGGTCTCCGACCTCGGTCACCCTCCACACCACCATAGTGAATAAAGCTCCTTCCTCCGTAGTCACAGTAGGAGGAGAAACCAAACCAGGGGAGGTATCCAGTCCACTGGCATCTGGCAGATCCTCACACTAGGTGTCCTCAGTGACACCTAGGGGCAGGTGTTCTTCAGGATCCAGGAGCTCCTCCAATCATCTCCAAGTCTTAGCCCAAAGGAATAGGGCACAGGCTCCGGCCTGTGTGGTCTGCCCCCAGTCGGCGTTGGAATCGGACGATGCAGGCTCCGTATCTGAGTTGGGGGTGAGTAAGGGGGCGGCGCCTGCAGTGGCGCCGCGGTGCCAGGGAAAGTCGAGGTGACTTGTACGGTGCCACTCTGGATCCAACCATGGATCCAAGGGGACAGACTGGCGCCAGGGGCGAACCCATTGGTGGGAGACCAGTAGGGGCACCACTTGAGCCCACGGGGCCCCAAAGGCACTCCAGCAGGAATGGGCCAGGAATGGGCAACCCAAATACGAGGTGCATAGCATCATACAAATCACAAAGTTGGGCAGGGGGAGCCAGGTTTCATATGCTGATGCTCCCTCGTCTCTTCAGATTACTTCAACAGACAGGGCAAAGTCTATGACCTCTTTGACTTCTTGCTCTTCTTCCGTTTGTGGGCACCAAAGATAGACACGGTGTGGGTCCGACATTTGTCAGTGACTGGTGCCATAGGGCTTGAAACCAGCCTTCCTTGTGTACATTCCTGCCACATGAGGAGACTAAGTCTCAAAACATTTGTTGAGAAAAAGTAAAAAAAGAGTCAGTCAAAAAGACTGGTGGTAGGTCTTTTCCGGATCTGTGCTGGATGACGCGGAAAGAAAAATAACGGATGTTAGCGCGCTGGGTGGCGCCTATATAGGCACGGCGCACGCTACTTCCGGCGTGGACGACACCACTCTGAGCAAAACAATGCCACCTTCCGGCATGCAGGGGTGCTGTTCACAAAAACATTTCTGGATCCACTTTGATGCTAAGAAATTATTCAGAGATAAGGAATCTGCAGCTAGAAGCCACTATCAGATGCTAAAGATAGCAGTGACTACATATACAGTAACTCCCTATTCTGTAAAAATCTCACAGCTATAAACAACAAATGCAGACACAACGACTTACCTCCTTTATGTATGTATGACAGCTTTACACACCCATTCACCTTCTGAGAGCCCAAGTCACAGAAAGCACCAGTTGCAGACACGGACACTTGCATGATCTTGCATACTTAATTCTAATAGCCTAACATAGTCCAACCGTAATCTATACATCACAGCAAAATTAACATTAAAAAATGACAATAGTTGTACAACTCAAATTCTGAGAGGCTGTCAATTCACCTACACTAGATAATGTACTTGGCATTCAGGGCACACCTAAAACCACAGCACACGGCTAATATCCACAACGACCTACAATTATGGTACTTCTCAGAGGTACTAACTTACATACTCACAACCTCTAAAGAAAATCCCAATGTTATGTGCTCACAACCCTGCAAAAATTATGCGTCTTCAACACCTCAAGGAGTGGTGAACTACACGTGGTACAATACCTTGAAACCTTCCCAACTTTATGCCCTCACGGCTCCCACATTCTGGTACATATTAGAGGCACTAACTTTACATGCTCACAACCCCTCAAGACCATCCCAATTGTATGTGCCTACAACTGTGCCAACATTATTCGCTTTCAACCCCGCAAATATAGTTGAACTATATGTGTTTACATAGGATCGAGTCTCACATCCTTAAAACTTTCCTCTTTATGCCCTCACGACCCCTACAATCCTGGTACATATCAGAGGTACTAATTTTACATGCTCACAAACCCTGCAGACTAATTCAATTTCATGTCCCCATAACCCTGCCAACATTCTGCGCTTTCAACTCCGCACGGAGAGACAAACTATATGTGCTTACAATACATTAAAACCTTCCTAACTAAATGCCCTCACGACCCCTCAAGAACTTATCCACTTTGTGTTCCTAATCCCTAATAACTATCCTAAATGAATTCGCTTAGAACCCCTCAAACCCTTCCCACCTTAATAGACTCCCAATATCTCAACACGTCCCCACAGAATCATCTAGAAAGCACAAAATGCTAAAGTAACAAAGGTGCAACTGACCCCATCCCCAATTCGAAGACCCACGAATATCAACAACTGCAAAAAGTACCTTACTTTAAACTACCCGTTTCCGACCTATAGACAGCTGCACATTCAAGAGACGATAAACTTCCCTCAAACACACATATATAACACAGAACAAGATTCACACACTTATGACAGCATGCACAACTCAGTTTAACTCAATGATAACCGAGTACATCACTGGAGGTCCAGCACATTCTTAACAATGGCAACAGACGCAGCTGGAACTCTTTTGCACCCCAAAACCTACTGCAAAGGCATCAATCCCACCAGTTAAAATACAAGAAGATTACTAACCAAGCCGTCAATTTTTTAGGCTGCGTCTTATCTAAATAAAGCATTTAAGCTTCATATTTGAAACGGAGGATAATCAAACTTGAACAAGCTTGATCTATTTACCTATTCTATGTTTCCTTTGTAATGAGTTAAACCATACAAAGAGCATCCAAGCCGAGCTACTGCGGTTTGCCTGATTAACCCAAGAGGTCCTACTTTTCTTAAAGTCCCTTCTCAGCACTCCCCTCAGAGCCATCTTTGTGATCAATGGATGTAGAGCTATCTTATGTGATGCTAAGATATTACATTGGCTTTGTACTCTGCACGTTATGCTCTTGGGTTATGGGGTACTCCATCGAACCTTTAGAAGTGAAGAACACTCCT
Source organism: Triturus cristatus (assembly GCF_964204655.1). Classification (NCBI taxonomy): domain Eukaryota; kingdom Metazoa; phylum Chordata; class Amphibia; order Caudata; family Salamandridae; genus Triturus; species Triturus cristatus. The sequence continues at coordinate 839,539,100 of NC_140584.1, forward strand.
ATCAGTTCATCTGCCATTCTACACTCTCCAGGCATGCTCAGATGCCCTTATTAGAAGCAGGCTATCCGGCCCGCATCTGAGAAACACCTTTGGCTTCTATATCCCCTATCCTAAAAACCACAGTCAATTTACCAGCCATCTTGACACTTCCCACCAGCTCGGGTTCCTTACGCAGACTGCCATGGGAACGAGGAAGAACGATAAGTCACGTAGGATGGAGTCTCACTTCCCTCTCTCAGGTTTGCCTCGAGTGTTGATGCATGGTTAGTGAGTGGTGAATGTGGTACAAACCCGAGAGTTGAAAGGGTGACTACAATGTCGGTCGAGGTCAGGTCGTGAAAAGGCAGCCCGTCTGCACGTAGAGTCTAGGCTGCATGGGCGATCACACACTTCATACCCCAGATACCAAGGAGGAAACTGTAACCAATGCATACTGGAGGAAGTGAGAGTGCGCTGCGGGCAGAGTAGACACAAGGGACCATGCAGAGCATTTTAGGACAAGACGTCAACAATGTCTATCTGACACCTGTGCAGGAATAATGTGAAATACTGAGCACAAGGGTCTGAGGGAGGGTACAGCAGAGGGTAGTGCACTGGTACAGCTGCATGGGGTTTCAGCACTGCTACAGGAGTGCTGCTACTAACAGCAGACGGATACTGGTGTAGTCTGTGACTATCCAGTTGCAGAGCAGAAGGGAGTAGTGCTAGTAAAGACAGAATCACATTGGCAGAGCTCGAGCTGTTTACTTAGCCTAGTCTATCATTCTAACAGTACATTAAAGACATTCATTCTAAAAAAGAATTCCAACTAGATGTTGACCATCAACAAGTGTAATAACGTGAGATATATTGTCTCTGAAAGCAGCCTTCATGCCACCCACAGAGTAAGCGTTAAATTGTGATAAGAGCAATAACAAACTTGCTGCTGAATCCATAAATGTAAGAGAATGACTGTTCAGTGAAAATAATTAAGTAAAAAAATAAAAAAAAGACTAAGCTTTAACTGCTCGACCACAGTTAGAGTAAAATAATGTAGGTGGGATTTCCCGTGTAAGTGAGGAAAACAGGCAGTTTCATCTATGAGCATGCACAGTATTCTTTATAAACCTAGAGACCTAGTGGAAAATACTGGCACTGCCTATGAAGTAGCAATATGCCACTTATTCCAGAGTGGGGCTCCTCTTCTGTATAACACCTGTTAAGACATTAATATGATGCTGCCGAGACTAGGCAGAGACGTGTTGGGCTGGTCGTCCTACCACCCTTTATTAATTTTGAATGTAGGTAATAAAATATTGGCGAAACTACAAAGTAATAGACATCAACATTATCCCACAACGAATTAATCGAGATCAGAACAGGTTTGTTCCAAACAGGAAACCTCCACAAACGATTATTCCATGTTATAGATTGATCACGGCCAGATCGGGCTCATTGGGTGGTGATTTCTGTAGACATGGAAAAAGCATTTGACAAGCAGAGCTGCAGCTACTTTTTTCAGGTTCTAAGAGAGTTAGGATTTGGCAAGGGGGATACTCTTGTGAAATCAACTTGTATATGAACTTTGTGACTGCAAGAACTAAGTGAGGGATGGAAATATTAAAGTAAATATTCATACAAAGGAGCACAAGGCAAGGCTGTCCTCTCTCGCCATTGCAGTTTTCCTTAGAAATGGATATATGAGCAAAAACGGGGAGCATCATGTGATCTCTATACTGGCCCAATAGCATATGATTTTGTTATCTGTGGATGACTTCTCACCGTACATACATGACGTTCACATGGGCCTCCCTATGAAGGCTGGAGGAATTTGAGATGGTTTCAGAGTTTAAGATGAAAAGAAACAGTCTCATTCCTTCCCCTTAACATACCGGAGGGCTCAAAGTGTTGTCTCCTTGGACACACAAGACCTCGTATTAACACCACATGTGTTCAAGTACTTAGGGCTAAGCTTGTTTAAGGGGCTAGAAGATGTCATATCCAGAAATCTGAATGAAGCATTGGATTCCAGAATGGTATTAGTTGCCTTCTTGAAAAAAAAAACTCTCCTTATTTCCGCTGGGCAGAGTAGCTCTAGCTAAGATGATTCTCCTACCACAAATGTTCACCTACTTTTCTACTACACCAGTCACCCTCACTGGTCATTTTTTCAAAGACTTAAAAATGGTTCTGATGGAACTGGTTTAGGGAGAGAGCAGGTGCAGAAAAGCTCTAAATTATTCCTTCCCAAAGATGAAGGCTGATTTGAGTGTCCTGACTTAAAAAATGTATTAGATGCCAGCACAGCTCCAGTGTGTGTACCAGCTGCATTAAAAGGAATGACAGTGGCCGAATGTATCTTATGTGGGCAGCAGGTCCCCTCCTGCTGTGCACAGCCAGGAACTGTTGGTGCAGATATTTGCGAAACACAAAACAACGGGTTGTGTATGCATCCGCGAGACCACTCTGGCTCCTTCAACTATACAATCGAACAAAAGGGGTGGCGAATATAACAGCATGGAACAATGCTTCAATTACGCAGTTGTGATAGCTTCGTCACTCTGGCACTCATTACATTTGCACAGCTGAGGCAGGAATATAATTTATCATCGTGCCAGTTCCTTACGCATGCAGCACTACGCAACCCCACTGAAAAAGCCTGGGGTCATACTCCAAGAAAGCCAGAGACTGACAGGACACCAAACCCATATCCACAAAGTCACTAAAAACGCCTGACTAAATTCATGCATTTTTATTATTTACACCACGCTTACCTAACCCTAATCAAACTACGAAAAAATATTTCCAGCTATTGCTAATGGCTGCTTCAGATTCGGTAGGTTCAAGGCCACATTTTCCTATATGACCTAGTCATGACTAGGGATTGGTGTCTTCTGGGCTGAAGTGATAAGATTGCTGGCTGAATGAAGTGGCAAACAACATTTACATAAATCAAAAACCTGCTTATTGGGTTTACTGCAGAGACCTTAAGTAGACAAGACCTCAATGTCGGTTCATTGCTCCATCTATGGTCATAGGCAAAAGGGCTTGTGCAGTGCACTGTAAGTCTCCTCGCGCTCCCAAAGTAGGTAAGTGGTGATCAGCGCTTCATGAATGGGAATAGCCCGAGGACATCGGGTATATGTTGCTAATGTTTTGATCTGAGAGACTTACATGGACACCAGATAGGGGTGCTCTATTGTTAGATATTGACCGAAATTCAGACGACAAGCAAAAGTGATCACAATAATTGGTATGTATCTATGTATATGGTATTTCTATAGAGCAAACCTAGCAAAAGGCAGTGGAGCACTGTACAGGGTTAAAGGGAAGCATAAAGTCAACAAGTGATCAGAGTGGTAGCTGGTTTATGGACAGTTCATGCATTGTGATGTAGTCTTCTCTAAAGAGATGAGATTTCAACTCTGGGGCAACGTTGGAGCGGTCCTGATGGGTGTAGAGATGTTGTTCCAGATCTGGGGTGCATAGATAGATGCACAGATTGATTGTGCAGTCTTATTTTTTCCTTTACGGAGTTTTATATTGCGCAAACTTGACCCAAAAGTATTGGGTATCAGAGCACTTTACATAGCACCAGTTGCGTTACATGAGGACACATTCATTTTTGCTAGGCACGGAGAGATTAAGTGATTTTCCCAGAATGACAGGATGTTCAGCATCACTGCCGAGACTCGAACCCAGTTCCCCAGATTCGAGGTTACCCGCCCTAGCCGTTAGGCCAACTCCTCTCCCCACCCTGATTGTGTCATGACTGGGGAGTTTCCAAAAGCCATCAGATCTCTGCAAGATAAGGGAGAATGCTGCTCGTGATCTATGTAAATGATGTTGCTGGTTTTGAAGATGAGGTAGGCCAGCAAGGGGAGCCAAGGGAGTTCCAACAGGAGAAGCTTGATGTTTTCATATTTCTTTAGGTTCTGGATGAGATGTGCGGCGGTGTGTAGGATGCCCGTAAGTGGTGCCATTGTGGAGTCTGGAAGACCATGGAGCAGGACGTTACCACCATCCAGATGGAAGAGAATAAAGGCTTGAACAGCCGTTCTGAAGTTGCTTTCTGGAAGAAACAGCTTCACTTACTTTAAATATAGAGCTGGTATCAGGCAGGCTTTACTATTTTGGTAATGTGATTCTTGTGAGTGAGGTTTTTATCCAGGTTGAAACTAAGTGACTTGGCATCCGGTGAAAGTTGGGGCTGGAAGCCGTCAAGGTTCAAATCATTGAACCAGGTTTGTACTGTTTCTTGTTCTTGGCAAATAGAAATTCGGTCTTAATTGGGTTGAGTTTCAGGTAGACCTTCGACATACAGGGCTGGATGATGTACAGGTAGGGTTTGAGACGTTGGCTGTCCGAAGCAGAGGAGACTGAGGCAGAACTGTGCATCACTGGCATATTGGAGAACCTTGATGCTGTTATTTGTGAGTAGAGCATCACATGTAGAGGTTGAATTTGAAATGAAACCAAATGAAACCCTGGGGGAACCCACAAGTGATAGGGATCGTGTGGGACCCAGAGGTGTCCATTGGAACTAAGTGATGTTTGTTGAAAAGGTAGGAGGAGAGCCAGTGGAGGACTTTGCAGTCCCATTTAAGACTTCACGGAGTACAGTAATATCGGGAGGGAGAGGTCGTCTTCATCTGCAGTCAGGAGGGCATTGTATACGATGCGTAAGATAGCAGTCTCTACTCTGTAGTATTATTTGAAACCAGACTGGTAGTCGGGCAGGAGATGGTAATCAATGACATGATCTTGGAGTCCTTCCTAACCCTCCATCTATGTTATTAATGGTCACATAAAACGTTATACATACTATGAGCACTGATTTATCTAAATGTTATTAACTGAACTGTGTTCCCTGTTCGTCATATCCTTAGGGTTTTTTTATTACTGGATTTTTGCCTGTCCACTGTAAGAGAGTAGGATCTGATTCTTATAGTTACCCCCACTTTTTGCTGATGTTTTACTGTTTTCGACTTTGGCTGGGATCCTGCTATCCAGGACCCCAGCCTAGCTGCTTACTCTCTAAATTGATTGCATGTACTTTAGCTACACTTCAGACTGGATTCTGGGGTACCCTTATAAGTCCCTAGTATATGGTATACTATATACCCAGTGTATAGGTACCCCAGAGGCCTCTCAGGGGTTGTAGCATGTATTATGCCACCCCTGGGAGACCATTCAAAATGACAACAGGTCAGCTACAGCAGCCTGTGTAAGGTGGTGCATGCACCCCTTACTTAGATATAGGTTCACTATATCTATCCATATCACTGCACATATAAACATATCAGTCACCCCTATGGCAGGCCTTATCAATCCTGAAGGCAGGGTGCTGGTTTTTATGTGAGAGGGTGCAAGTGCATGAGCAGAGCCCCTCTGCAGCCTTTGGAACCTCTATTCCGGGGTTGTTTGTGATGCAGCCTACCATATACTCTTAAGTGCATTATAACCTCGCTGTAAATGCGAACTTTAAAACGGCTGCATGGAAAGATGTTGTGTTTGGTGTCAAACACCTTGGAATCATACCTCCACACCAGTAACTGGTGTGGAGGTATGATTCCACCCTACTAGAGGGAGAAATATGACAGCACAGGTACACCCGGTACTAGCTTTACAAGCCCTGGCATCACAAAATGGATGCTGCCAGCCACGAGTCTGCCCTCCTGCTGCTGGACAAAACTCCGGCAGGGGACGGCTGGACAGTAGGTTTTTCTGTCACACGGAGGTGTGACCACCTCCCAGACAGGATTTCGTGTATTGGGGCTGGGTGGGTGCACTCTGAGAGTGCTTTGATGTCTGCACTGGGGGCACATTTGGTGTCCCTGTGCGTAGTTCAGCTCAAACTGGTTGCAGGGGCTATCAGCCCCTGCTCTGGCGCGAAACTGGACAAAGGACATGGGTGTAGCCACCCCTCTGTCCTGACCCTCCCATAGGTGGGTCTCCAGAGTTTGTCACACCACTTCCTTGGGTATAAAGTAGGAATCTATGACTACAGGACTTTAGATTACCTGGACGAAACTCTGCTACAGAAACCAATTACTTCAACTATCTACACTACATTGGATGCCCGAAGAATCTCCCTTGGAGTAAAGGAGTTTTCCCCTGCAAGGTAGGCACCAAAGACGCATCTGACCGGTTTGCATCTACGTAGCTCCTGACGGACTTCGAAGACTTTGTAACGCAGGAGGTGGGTTCCCAAGCTTCCCCGAGGCTGACCAGTGCTCTCAGCAAACCTGAGACCCGCAGCCCTCGTGGGGACCGTGCAACCCGAACCCCTGGACACCGTGTACATTTGCAGCAGCATATGCTTTTTGGCGATCCCCGAGGCTGTGCTTTGGGCTACTTGTAGTCCAGACCCCGAGCAGTGATTCCATCTAAGATTACTGGCCTACACTCCACAAGTGTTCCGTGGGCTAGTATTTAGTGATTCCTCTTGAGGTCCCTTCACGATCCCTGGTCCGTCGACTTCTGGGTCCCTGAGAAGGGTACTTTAACTTTCAGTGGGCTTTCCTGGTTGCTCCAGATGTGCCCTGACTCTCCATCGCTTGGGGAGACCACAGGACCTTGCTGGTCCACACCGAAGCATCTTTTCTCTGACCGCGTGGGTTGCAGTTGTCAAGGCTTGTTGTTCTCCAATCCGGACACTGACCCCCCCAGCACTAGACATCCTTCGTGGGACAGCTCGCCTGCGGACTTTGGTCGTCGTCGACGTCTCCTGGTCCCCGTGGCTGCAGAGTCAAGCTTCACCTCTTCACACCTGAAACACCCGACATCGGTGGGCATTCGTCTATCGTGCCCCTGGTCACCGGCAAGTGACCCAGACTCTGTCCCCTCTGGTATCAGGTTCTTCTCAGCTCCAATCCAGGCTTGGGTCACACCGGACACTTTTTCTCTTCACGACAGCAGCACTTTGCAGCATCACGCCATTGGAAACGATGAAGATTCCCGACACAAAGTGTCACCTATGCACCCGGCTTCCCTGGGTTAGGTAACACGAGTACTCCGGTGCTCACGTGGGTGCTGGCCTTAGAACCTTCTACGTTTTAAAGGGTTTGCTCCAAGTCCTCTCCCAAGTGTCCTTAAGCTTTCAAAATCCAACTGCGACTTTCCCATTGGATTGGACGGAGCTCGCGGCTGTGTTCTCACACTGCACGCGTCCCCCGTGGGTCCCCTGTGTCACTGCCTTGGGTGGTTCCTTGGGGTCCCAGCGATTCTACGTGCTCTAGGCACTGTAACTAGTCAAGTTGGGGTTGTTATACCACCTTCTTAATATATGGTTAGGTCTCCCCCTGGGGCCCACTGTGTATTGTGCTATTTACTGTCGTTCTCGTGCTTTAATATTGTGTATCTTGTTCTATAATCTCATAAAGAGGTTAGTAGAGAGTGTTTAGTAATAAATACATATATTTTATATATATACCTTGTGTGGTTCTCCTTTCATTTGGTCATTCAAGAGGTTATAATCTGGTAAACCAAGCTGCTTTACATTCCTTCGAGACTTAGCCTGAAGGCTGCTCTCCATAGCTACCACTAGGATAGCTTTCAATAAAGGTTGTCTTTAACCTAATCATCAATAAGGGTCGTTTGGATTGATGCAAGGTGCCCACTTTAACTAGTGGGCAGCATATATAGCAGGCCAACTTCTCACATACACTAGTATTGCACTCTAATAGATGCTGGAACCATACCTACTCACTATTAAGTTTTGACTTTGTTTTGTGAGTATGCATCTCAGCTTGATGTTATCACTCACAGAGCATGAATTCACTGTGAGAAGCATCCAATACTAGGACTGCACTGCAATTTGATATGCGCAAGAGGCACTTATGCAAATGTTGAGTACACACATTTTAAATAAAATGTACAACACCTGTTTGTGGTTACAGAGCATTAGGTATGAGGCAAATACATATCCGACTGTATTAATAAAGGCACTCTCTTTATTGACTGTGATAATGTTGTGCTACTGTGCATCTTGCACACAGCTTCACATCGCTTCCTAGGAGTTGGGTGTTGCCTCTTTGACCACTGTTATCTCGGGAGAGTCAGGAAACTCCTGTGGTTCAGTCTTGTAGCCAGAATCCTGGACTTGAAGGGAGAAAATGCAGCATCTTTAAAACTGCTTAGATGCTGTCTACAACCGACAGGGCTTGGAGAGAAACCCCGACAGGGATTGAGAAAGTGAAAGGGCCCTGGGAGCCCCAGGGAATCAGGAGAGGCTGTGCACCTTAGAGCTTCCGGGGTAGAAAAGCCACTGTCCACCCATTTTAACTTGACACTAGGTGCCACTATGGGCCCTTCCAAAACTCCTACATGTGGTCTTATGTAGATTATTTCCACCTCCCTCAGTGCCCACTCTGCCTTGTTACAAATTACACCGACCCCTTGCCAGGCCCTCCTCCCATCATACTGTGTATGCTGTTTCAGCTTTCTCTACATCCTTCTCGACTCTAGAACTTTCACTGTGGACACCCGCACACCTCGGAGCAAACCAATGTGCTCTTTGCTCCTACCTAGAGCCCAGCTGTGTCCCACGGTAGGTAACATTGTCCCCTTACTTTGACATACTGTAAATGATCACCCTTCCAGCATGCCTAAAACTTCCCCACAGCCTTACTGGCAATGCTGATCCGCTTTGCATAGGCAGATAGATCTTCCGCCTTACTGCAGGCCCCCTTTTCCGTCCCCTTCCCAGCGTTACTGTAGACACACTTCCCTCTCCCCAGCCTGCCAGTGGCCTGTACCTGATCTTCCAGTTGCTTTCCCTCTTGGCTTCCCATTTCCTTTCCCATGGTGTCTGGGACGTGTGCCACTGACACATATTTTCCACCCTTGAATGCCAGCAGAGGTTCTTCTTGTCCACACAGCGCTTCCAGGAAATACTTCAGGACGGTGACCCTCTTGCAGTCTGCCGCAATAACCTAACGGGGAGGACGGAGGGATGGGCAGAAAGAAAAGAAACAATGTTAGTCCATGCTGAATAAAATCACAATGGGAAAAAAGGAGGCCAATACAGAAAGTGGTTTCAGGCAATCGTTCAGACATGAAAGCACGCAGGTGCCATTGCCTGTGTGATGAACACTGCATTTTAAAGTGCTGTATGACCCCCAATGTCTCAGTACGACCTCTCGACTCTTGTGTGAGGGTGCCATGTGTTTGTTGAGTAAAGTCTAGGGACTAGCACTCGACACAACTGAGAGGTAGGCGAGGACGCTGCCTGCATGCTTAGCATCACCGAGATGAGTTTGTAGAGTAAGTGCAGGGTGTGCTGTACTTTGTCTGTGACTATCCCACCCCTAACACTGAGATGAAGTTTAAGAGCTACTCTCTTGTTATCTCGGGATACAGTCAGTTCTACGACAAGCCCCCCATGCAAAAACCAAGCATTGAAAATGCAATAGGTCTCGCCTTTGATTAAGTTAAAGCCATTTGCTTTGCTAATGGTATTGTATAGCAAAGCAAATGGCTTTAACTTAATAAAAGGCGAGACCTATTACATTTTTAATGCTTGTTGTTACCCTTGTTAACACCATATGGGCTGGTTTCACTTTATTAACATCAGTTTAACCCCTAAACGCAGGAATCAGTACCCTGTGAGGTAGCGCGTTGTTAATTTTGATACGTCTTAACTAGAAATATTTTTTTGTTAAAGTCTGCAACTTAGTGGAATATGCGGCAGATCCTCAATTATATGGCAAATTCCACGGCGGCAGAATCGCACAATTCCAGCGGCCCTGCTTTTATTTGCAGGATATAATGAGCGTGTGCAGTGCCCTCTTGAATTCTGTAGTCTACTCAGCAGAGAGCCCATATTATAACACAACACCCCATCGCCTTCTGTGTATATCACACAGTGCTGCATAGTGTGGCATAAGAGGACAGAAAACAGTGTGACTTGGTGGGATTATACTGTTCGGTCTGACCCAAGATAGAAGACCATAACACACAGCTTAACATAAGAAAACATATAACATAGCATAAAACATAGCACAGCATATAGGATAGCGCAGAACACAACAGCACCTAAGATATAAAAAAGAATCATATATAACACAGCACAGCATAGAACATAACGGAGCACAAAAGCACATTAGAAATAGCTAAAACATATGCAGCATAGCACAGCATAATTTAGGACACAGAGCAGGATATCAACACATCGCACTATAACACAAGACATAGCAAATCATGGCACAGACTATACCAGAGGACAGCCAGCAGGATATATTGCATATAGCATAACACAGAACAACACAGGGCACAATATATTATATAACATAACCTTCAAGAACATACAGTATAACATTGCAAATCATGGCATAGACTATACCAGAGGACAGCCAGCAGGATATACACCATAGCATACGGCATAGCACAGAAAAACACAGGGCACAGTTTACTATATACCAAAACATTTCATAACAGAGTATAACATAGCAAATCATGGCATAGACTATACCAGAGGCAGCATGATATACACCATAACATACAGCGTGGTGCAAGACAACACATAACACAGGGCAGCGGAGCACAGCACACAATAATATATAACAAACATATGATCACATATAGCATATAATAGCAAAGCAAAACATAGAATATACCAGAGCACATCATGATATACACCATGACGCACAGTGTAGCGCGTGACAACACATAACATAAACATGGCAGAATATAATAAATGAAGTACATCATCACATAGCAAAGTATTACACCACTTAACTTGGGTGTAGCGCTTTATGAAGAGAAGTGCTACTGGTTAAACTGGCGACTGCCGGACCATAAGTACTGGGTGCAAAACACAGACCCCCAACTTAACTGAACTATGAAGTGTAAGGCAAACCATCCCATGCCCATGTCACCTCATGGGCGTGTCACTCTTGGGCATCGGGCTGCATGTGCCTCGACTCTTCCATCTGCCAAGCGCTATACGTGCCTGAAGCCGTTATAGCTCACAGTGTGTACACAAGAAGACACAGTCATCCATTGACTGTAACTTAGCAGAGCGCAACAAACCGACATGGCCTGGGCAAGCAGCAGGGCGGAGCACAACGCTTTCTTGGGGTCTCTATGTGACATGCCTATGCATAACTGAGCATGCTCCCACACTATGCCCAGTGCACCACTCACTTGAGCTCTATCAACACCGATTGTTGACTGCGCTTAGAGGCGGCGACAGCGCTATGTCAAGCACGTATTATTATCACAATTATTAACATTCATTGTCATCATCATCCTTGTGCATAAGATGTATGTGGGAGCCCCCGTCCGGCCCACGTGCCCAGCCCCCGTGTTCTGCACTCACCACCTCAGGCAGAGCAGCAAGTCACAGACCATCAGCAGACCCCTCGATGGCAGGCACGCCCCCATACTCATTCCGGCCACAAGTCCAACAGGTGGCCCAGCTTCAGCCCACACACTTCCAAGCTCCTCCGCGGGGCCTGTGCATGGAGGTCCCTCCTTCTCTAACAATGACTGCCCCAAAGCCACCAAGTAACAACAAGACGTGATGAAGGGCGTTATTTCCCAAACCTCTCTTTCCCAGAAACAACCTCACACACAGCAAAAAAAGTACATATCCAGCTGTTGGGCTTCCAGGAAATCTCTACTGTGTCATCGTGAGATTCATGTGATCCGGATGGAGGGGGGGGGGGGGGGGGTGGAAGGGGAGGGGGTGCTCAGAAAATGCCAGCTTGCAGAAGCGGCCCCCACATTTCTCAGAGGATAAAAGCCCCCTGACACAGGAAAATATACAGTTTTTCACGTGACCTCAATGGTAGCCTTCCAATTTGGATCGATATCGGAGCCAAGGAGCTTGGAGATGAAGGGATTTGTCGAGGATCACACTATGTCGGAGAAGTGAGATTAAGCGGGATTAAGCGTGGGTAATTGACAGTTCGAGCGATAGATGAAACGTCCTCCACGTATTTGCCCGGATAGCGCTTCGAGGCAGCCTCAGACTGCGCTCCAAACAGAAGTTTGTAAGGTACGTCCGGGCTGTGGATGACAGTTCTGGTGAGACCCACTCCCACCCTCCGTTCCTAGAAGGAGCCGAGCCTGCACTGCTCTCCGCCACTCCCTCGCTCCCTCTCTCCTGGGGGTCGTGACTCCCGAGCCCACCCCTCCTGCTGGCGCGCTGCAGCCTTTGATCTGCGCCTGCTCCCACCTTCTGCTTTAAAGGCGCTGCACTGCTACGGGACTGATGGACTTATTCTAATGTTGCTCACTTCTGCAGGTTCTGATATCCCTGGCCCTGTGGGCCACAGCCTTCGGTTACTTCCGTTTCTGCTTTTTGTTACTCCGCACAGCTTTACGAAGTACAGAGACTGGAAAACATACCAGCGTGTCCCACGGTAGCGGGAAACGACCTCCAGTTCTGTTTTCTTTGAATCCTGGGAATTCGAGTTTTTCATTTGGAGGGAGGGAAAGCGAAAGCACGCCATCATGTGCGCATGCACATCTGTTGTCTATATGCGTGCACATTTTGTTTAGCACAAGCAAAACAAGATGGCGGACTGTCCACTGTCCGTACGTATGCATGCATGTTTAGCTTTGTATGAATGTCGAGAGGAGCCATGTTTGTCCATCCGTATGCGTGCATGTTCAGCTTTGGCTGAATCGATCGCAAAAGGCCCTTGCGTGGCGAGAGCAGCGCATGCGCGATGCTAATGCCAGGCGAGACCTAAAAACACATGCAGATACCTACCTCAGAGAACATTGTGCTCTAGGGGAGAACAACGGATGCAGCCACTGATGGAAATTTAAATAAATAGCACCAGAAACCCATAAATTAGGCGTCAGGGTGTGGCAGCAGAAAGAGGATCACGAGGTGCGGAGTTATGAAAAGCCGAGTTTGACAGTAAACTTATGTTCGGGCCGTGGCTTCGTGAGTAGAGCTGGGATTGGGGTCGTTTTTTGACTGGGGGTCGGGTTTTAGGGCTCAAGGCGGAGGGGTGAGGTAGGGTTGGGGTAACTTTTAGGGATGGGGCACGGTTTTAGGGCTTAGGGCATGGAGATGGGGTGTTTTTAGGGCTGGGGTCGTGGTAGTTTTTTGGGCTGGGTTTTAGGACTCGGGGTGGGGCTGGAGGTAAGGGTTGTTTTTAGGCCTGGGGGATGGTTTAAGGGCAGTGGGCTGGGGCGTTTTTAGGGCTGGGGTAGTTTTTTGGACTGGGTGCTGGGTTATAGGACTCGGGCGGGGGGGGTCAGGGTTATTTTTAGGGCAGAGGGCTGAGGTGTTTTTAGGGCTGGGGGTTGGTTTTAGGGCAGGGGGCTAAGTGTTTTTAGGGCGGGTTGTTTTTAGGGCTGGGGGTGGGGTTTTAGGGCCCAGGGAGAAGGCAAAAACTAAAAATAGTAAGGATACCCCTGACTTCATAGGAGATTAAAATAGCCATGTTTCCAGTTGTTTCCTGAAAGTCAACAGATTCGACTGGCCTCTGAGATGCGCTGGTAGCTGATTCCAGAGATTGCAGGTGGAGTTTATCAGGCTTCTGCCGCCTAAAGAGGCAGCATGAATTCTGGGAACTTTAGTCCTTTTCGACGGTGCTGACCCAAGGCACCTTCCAGGCGTGTACCAAAAGAATTTGTTTTTTTAGGTATTCTGGACCCATGAGGTGGCGCGCTTTGTGCGATGTACACAGTGCCTTAAAAGCCACTCTCTTTTTTATTGTGAGCCAATGAAGCTTCTCCAGAGCCTTAGAAACCAAGTCAAATTTCCTGATTTCTTTAACAAACCATGCAGCAGCATTCTGCACTCTTTGCAATTTTCTTTTAGCGATCCTTGCTGAATGCCCAGATAGAGGGCATTACAGTAATCTACTCTTCATAAGACAAGTGAGATGATCACTGTTTTCTGTAGCTCAAATGGGATAATGGGCAGGATTTTCTTCAAAATGGTCAGTTGGAAAAAACGGAGATCAGCTTACTTGTCTGTTCCACGAAGGTGAGTTTGAAATCAAAGATTATCCCAAGGTTTTTCATTTTAGGGACTAGGGTGGGAAAGGGACCAAGGGTCTGAGGCCACCAGGAATCATTCCAGAAGGAAGTGCCACTGCCAAATAGGAGAACCTCAGTTTTTTTGGAGTTAAATTTAATACAGTAGCTGCTCATCCAGCTAGCCACTGGTTGCATATAATTATCAAACTTGTGTGCCACCTCCGCGATGTTACTGGTGATAGACACTACAATTTGCATGTCCTCAGCATAGGAGATGGTTGAGAAACCAAAAGATCTAATAAGTTTTGCAAAAGGTGCCACATAAATATCAAAAAGAGTTGGACTAAGTGATGACCCCTGCGGGACACCATACACCAGGGATAAAGGATTGGAGATGAAGTCTCCTAGCAAGACTGTTAGAAGGTGGTTCTGACACTATGGGCCGCCCGGATTTTTCGCTTTTTGAGCACCTTATTGTTGAGCTTTTACTGTGGGGGAGCCTCATAAGTTGGGACTCACCCACAGTGAACTCAGGATGGAGAAGACATGCCAGGGAAAGTCAGTGTGTTTTACTGTGTTTTCACTTCCTTATTCCCCTATGGGAATGTGGAGCCAGGGGCTAGATTAACTTCAATTAGGCCTACAGATTCCAGACACGCACTTAAGTCCAATGTAGCAAATGTGAAAAGAAGTATTCTGCAGAGTCCAAAGTCATATTTGTACTGCTTTGGGGTCATCCAGAACTGTCATATTTCTCTGAGCCAGCCATGACCAGACCCAGGCTGAGGGCTGACCTCAGCTGGAGGGATTGATAACCTTTCTTCCACAAGCTAGGGCCTCCTCTCCACGAAGAGAAGATGGGAGGGGCTACAAGCTCATCAATTAGCAGCTGTCACTGGGTGCCAGGCACCAGGCTGCACCAAGGAGGGAAGGCAGCGTGGAAGGAGTTGGGTTTCAGAGGCCATGTGGCCAGAGACACTGGACAACGCCATTTTGAACAAACCCAGAGCCTGGACAAGAAGGAGGGAGCAGGGGCAGGAAAGTGATGTGTCGCTGTTTGATAGGACCAACAGGGACTTCCTGCCAGCCCCCTACTCAACTTTTAAAAAGTGCTTGCACAGGAAGAGAAGCTCTCTCTGGGGTGTGGTCGGCTGAGGCTGAAGGTGCTGGAGCCAGGCGCAATGGGCAGTTGGAAGGAGAGACCCCCTGACTGCCCCCAGGGGCCTATCAGCACCAGAAGAAGAGCCCTGGACTGGTGCACAGAAGCAGGGGTCTCTGCGCAGGGAGAAGAAAGGCTCAGAAGGAGAGCCTGGCAAAAGGCTGGTGCAGGGAGCCAGTGAAGACAGCACACTGCTGAATCTACGCTCTCAGAGTCCCCAGCATTAAGAAGAACAGTCCACCCCTAAGGTTCACGGGGCATCTGAAAGAATACCCTCTCAAGGGCTCAGCCAGCCTTTAACACCTTCTAGGCTGGAACTTATGTTCTACAGCTGAGGGTGTACTATGAAGTGCATCACGGAGTGAAGGGCTGAGTTGGGGGATGTCTGGAGAAGGGCATCCCCTGGAGGTGAAGTGGTGTAATTGTACCGAAATGCATTTACTATTGGTTATTTCTTTTTAGGTGGACTGAAATTCACATGTGTAAAGTGAAGTACCTGTGTAAGGTGATGTTAAGCTAAATGGAGTTATGTTGCTGGACCTTCCTGCTAGGGGGTCTGGCTGTATTTACGTAATCCCATGCTTTTACCTGGGATTCCTTTTAAAGTGAAGAGGCACACTGCAGGAGAAGTGTAGTTGCCAGGAGTACTTCTTTTGAAGGGACTGTAAGTCACATGTGTAAGGAGAAGTCATAAGCCAAGGGGGGTTATGTTCCCAGACAGTCCTGCTAGGGTGTCTGGCTGTATATGCGCAATCCTGAGATTTCATCTGTGATGCCCTTAGGGGCTGTAGTTGCAATGCATTAAAATGATCAACCAAGGTGATGAGTACTGTCATTCTAAAGTGTGCGTAAACATGGATTCTTGCTGCTGCGCTTAGGTGGAGACCCCAGACTGCTAGCCCTTAAGATATAGAGGTGCATACTTTATGGTCAGTAGGAGATGCTCAGTCAGGGTCATGTGTCCCCAAGGCAGGTTTACCCCTTTTTAATGCTTGTTGAGGTAATGGGGTGGGTCGCCACTGGGATGGTGCCAGTGCGCAGGGCCCTCGCTCCAGGTTATGTTCAACTAACTGCATTGGGGGCAAGTTGATGTGCATACATGGGAGTGGTGGTACTAGACCCCCCCCCCCCCGCGGGAGGGGTGGAGATGTTTTGCAATGTCACAAAGTAATTCCAACAGCTTATGTATATTTGTAAATTGGTGCATAGTATTGAGTGGTGTGTGTGTTTAATAAATGTACTCTTACTTTTATAAAGCAAAGTACAGACTGGACAATCAATTATTGAGTGTTATTTTTGTGCACCTGCAAATGGCGATTACTAGCCCACACCACCTCCCTTGAGTAAGCCTCAGACTGCTCTGCAACGCTACCCTCAGAGTCAGGCGCTACAATTGGGTGTTTGGTTCCCAGTGAAGGACAAATGTAGTCATGTTATTTGTGCAGGCCTCACAGATGCTGCCTCGTTTTCCAACAAAGACCGATTGCTCTCTTTTCGAAAGGAAGGCGCATAAAAGTTCATATGCAAGCCCGTCAATTTCTACCTCAGCTAATCTCTTCTTTAGGACAACGTAGCTCACTATGTCAAAGGCTGCGGATAGGTCTAATAGATCACCCCAGCCTTACCACCATTGCCCATGAAGTTCCAAATCTCCTCTATGGCTACTACTAGTGACACCTCAGTATTGTGAGCCTTTCTGAACCCAAACTGGGTTCTATACAGAAACTCATTCAGATCAAGATATTTTGAGACAGCAAGGTTCATGTGTTTCTCTAAGATTTTTGCCGGTGGAGGGAGGCGTGAGATGGGACGATAATTCTTCTCTTCGTTGGGGCCCAGTGTACATACTTTAAGCAGAGGCAAAATGGAAGCTTTAATCCTATCTAGTGGAAAAATACCTGTATTAATAACATGATTAAATAGTGTGGTGAGTAGAGAGTCACTGTGCTTGCAATCTCCAGGAGAATTGTGGGCGGGCAGGGGTCTGACGGTGCACCTGATTTGGTCTGCTTGATCAGCTCTAACACTCTCTCATTAGTAAGGGGGGAACTGAGGAGCTTCGAGTGATTCAGTTCTACGAAATCATTCTCGACATAGAGGGTGCTGGGGTGTAGTGACGTTGAAAATCCTCATAGATAAGTCTAACCTTATTTTATTTTTTTAATTCCCCAAGTAGTTACAAAGCTTTTAACAGGGAGTTAAGGAGCTTCTAACCGACAACAAAAGAGCTCCCAAAGGGTCTTAAAAGTTCTCTGGGTGCATTTTTCACCATGAAAATGTTTTAAAAATACAACTTCGTTTTCTCGTCTTTGGTCATAATTTTATAGCTCTGAATCAATTGCTTAAATTTCATTTTCTCGTCTGTGGAGTACTTATTCCTTTAGACTCTCCTGTTTCCAGCAGTTCTTTTTCATTTCTCTGAGCTGGGGGGAGAACAATGGTGCTGAAGGATTTTGCTAAGTGCACTCAATTTCTGAAAGACTATAGCTGTTTTTTTATTATAGTTTTTTCTTTCCCTTTGTAAAGTATTCTGGTGCTAGTGGAACAGAAATGTGCATTTTTTTCAGGACGGGAATATTTTGTCACAGGTGGCCTGGAGTCTGGTGTTTTCGGAATTGTAAGAGTGTGTTATAAAGGAGTGTGGTTTCTTTTCTTTTTGATTTTTTTATTGTAGTTTATCTGCAGCATTGCATAAAAGCAGCAATACAAAAAATATTACCCAAAAACGTGTGACAGTTCTGGGGAAAACAAGCTTTACTGGTGCCAGGGAAGTTAAGTCAGCCATCTAACAAACAATGGCAAATTGCAAGGTTCTTTGTACACTCACGGAGGACAGGTTTACAACTTATAATGGGGTTAAGGCTTTATGGTTTCATAGTATGCAGAAAACGGATCAACTTTTATTTGAAATCTTGCTTGGCTCTCCTTGGGTAGCAGAGAGGTCATTACTCATCACCTGTTTCCAGTTCCAATTCATGCTCAGGCCATCAGGATTAACTGCCCAAAGCTCTCCAGCATGTCATAAACGCCCGCCCATACATAATTAGGCTTGGCAGTAACATATAGAAGGGTGCATACGTTTGATTTCTCATTACAAATGGCCACCTCCTGTAGCCAGTCTTTGATTTGAAGGGCGAGCTTTTAGTCCAAGACACCGCTACCCTGTGTCTCGCTAGCAGACAGGCCCAGGCTGTCAGCCTCCTTGTGGACATGGGCAAGTCAAGCATGTAATCTAGTAACACAATCAATGACTTGGGTTTCATTACATAGGCTGTGACTATGGCTAAGACTATTCTCACCTGATTGCAATGGCCTCTTATCAAAGGGCAAATCCGGAAAGACTGTCTTGTGGAGGACAGGGTGTGACATCTGCAATCAGAGCTCGTCGAGGCGGTTTTAGCCTGTCTAGTAGGACAGGTGTGTAATGTATGCAATTAAGACGTTTGAAAGGCATCAGTTTGTGTCTGAAGTTCACTGCTGTGTTAGTTCCAACCTCCTCGTATTTGCCTAGACTTATGCATTTCTTAGAGCTGTACAAAACTGTGCCAGTCCTTGTCTTGTGCCTCCATGAACGTTTTTAGGTCTCGCTGAGCCCCAGCGCTTGCGCTGGCTCGAAGAGACATTTTGTATTTGGGATTTTTAAAGTGCTGCCTGTGGCCTAAAGCTTGAGTGCACGCGCGCAGCCGCCAATCACTGCTGCGCGCACACCACTCGCGTGCTTGCCACACAGCGCGTCTCGTACTAGCGATCGCGATCACTATTACTTTCGCTTTCACGGCCGCGCGGCCGTTACTTTCACGGCCGCGCGGCCAATGCTTGTGTTTTTTTTTCTTTAAGCGCAACGCGCGCGTGTGGCAATACTTGTTGTTGTTATGACAGGAAGTCGCCAAAGCACAGGAAACCCCTCCCAGGAGTAACCTTCCCACAGAGGAAATGGTGGAGTTGCTGTAAGACTGCAGCCGAAGAACTCGCCCACAATAATGAAATATACTTCAGGTAAAAATTCCCTTTTTAATAACAGTTGAAGAGATTGGCTCATAGTAGAATCAGCTGTGCTGATCAGCGAATCCTCGGAAACCGGCAATATTGCTGCACAGACCCACACTTTGTACTTCTATTAAAATAAAGCTGTGCAGGTCAGCGAGACGTACTGGGACCGGCAATAACGCTGTACCAGTCAGTGAGATAATGGCATACCGGCAGACCACACTTATAAGTTACCAGCACTGTCTCCAGCGGCCAAACTGCATCCATCAGGCTTTAATACCCTGGGGGCGCCTCCAGACCAGAGAGTGTGGTGCCGGCAGCCTAGAAACCTCTCCTCGATTCGCGCGGTTGTGTGCCAGAAGGCTAGAAAACACTCCTCACTTCACGCTGACTTGCCCTGCAGGCATCGCCGAACCACCATCAGCAGCATGAAGGTGATCCTCCTCTACTCCGTGCTGACACTCTCACAGGACAGGATATCTCGAAGAGTACGGCACACTGCCCAATGACACTGTCAGTTGCCGATACTCATCTTCTATGCGATGACGTCTCTCTAGATACCGGATTACCAGCAGACACAATGGCACACTGAAACTGTGGGCCTAACGGCTAGGGCGCTCGACCTCGGACCTGGGGAACTGGGTTTGAGTCTCGGTAATGACGCTGAACCTCCCGTGATTCTGGGCAAATCACTTAATCTCCTCGTGCCTAACAAAAAAACAAGTATTTGCAATTCAATAGGTCTCGCATTTACGAGAGTTTGAGCAATTGGCATTGCAAATGACAATTCCTTTTATTTATGTGTCGACTTTTAAAACATAAATAAAAGGCATTGGGGCATATGCATCAACATTAGCATTTGCGATTCCTTATTAGCGAAAAATAAGGATTCGCTAATAAGGAATAGCAAAAGGCTATGCATATAGGAATCGCTATTCAAATAGCGATTCCTTAACTTTCCTTAATTGCTACTAGCAAATAGCGAGTAGCAATTAAGGAATGCCGTCCCAATCATTCCTATGGGCCTCCAGGCCCATAGGAATGAATCGGAGATTGCATGAGCAAATAGCGAGTACCAGTAGGTTCTCGCAAATTGCTCATGCAATTTCAAGGGTGCAAGGGTGTCAAAATGACACCCTATAGCACCCCTGAAAATGATATGTGCACATATGTTGCACACACACATGCTCTAAGGGCATGTGTGTGCGCAACATGAAACTTTGAAAAATGCACAAAAGTGCATTTTTCAAAGTTTTTGCAAATTACCATGCAGTTCATCTTCATGGTAATTTGCTCCCCCTATTAGCGAAATCGCTAATTTTTTAACTTTGATGCATTGCATTTAAGGAATCTCACTTTGGGATTCCTTAAATGCAATCGCTATTTAAGGAATCGGTATTTAAGGAATCCCTATTTAAGGAATCGGTATTTAAGGAATCCCTATTTAAAGAATCGCTATTTAAGGATTCCTTAAATAGCGATTTTTGCTTTTGGGTTGATGCATTGGGATTGGGTATTTTTAACTTAATACCGGGAGCTATTAGCGATTCGGTATTTTACCGACTGGATTTTAGGTTGATGCATGAGGCTGATTGTCATTTACAATGCCAACAGCTTAAACTCTCGCAAAAGCGAGACCTATTGCATTGCAAATGCTTGTTTCCTTTGTCAGTGGGAAAAGTGGGTTACATCTAAATAGCATTCCTTGTGTATAGAGACGCGGGTGAAGTCAACTATCTGTTGCCTTTTTAGTCATCTCTCTAGAAGTCCAGCAAGTGAAATAATATCATTCATATATTTTTACAAATCTGAAACTTAAAACCACAATTTTCCATTCGGGAGCATCAATATGCTCCAGCGAATTTGAATTTGTCCACCTTCCCAAAATATACGTGAAAATATTGACCAAAGAGTGGAGAAGGAATCATTCAGTCAGGTCGGTATGTTGACAAATGGGTACAAAGGTTTCAGGAGAATTACAATTATTGTGACTCTTCGTGCGTTTGAGAATAGTACTTTGACCTAGTTGTCCACTAGCCCCAAGAGCCTTTTTATTGCCAAGCCATAATTTTCTCTAATTATGGCATTACCACCTCTGTGTATTCTGATTTCTTAGTATTTAATGGAGTCCGGGCACAATCAGACCAGGTAGTCAAGGACAACTGATACAGCAGTCTGTGTGAGGAAAAAAAGAAAAAGACAGTGTGTTCCCACCAGCTGATATTGAGAGGTGCTAATTTACAACCATACTTATGCCTCTTTATGGCAACCTACGACAGATTTTGCCTTACACGTTTCAGATTTAATATTGTTTTTAGATTATTAACTTTCCCAGAAATGAACTCTTGGGCTAATGAATTGTGTTTATGTCCATGTGATGAATTATCCACGCAATCGGACATTCATGTGCTGTTCTTCTGTAGATTTTACACTTTGCCCCGTAGGAAATTTATTGTCCCAATTCTTAAAGAGTCGAATGTAAATAGATGTCGCCCAGCCTTTTTAGAATTGCAAAGAATGGACACTGTATTTATTGTTGCTTCTTTGATAGAATTTTTTAAAAAGGTTTTTAAATTACGTAAATCAATGGATAGATAATTTTTAAACTGTCCATACAGAAATCTTTTTGCACTTCTCCCCTGTAATAATAACTGTATATTGAACTACTTTTAACTGTATTTGTATTTTTGCTGCTTTTATGGTTACTGTCTTTTAACCGAATAAAGTATTTTGACTTTGACTTTGATACAGCAGTCAGCATGAGCAGGAAAAGTTAATATTTTTTCCACGTCATGCAAATACTTGAGTAAGTGCCAAAACAAATAATTTCCCTAATCATATAAAGATAAGTTTACTATTGCTTGACTGATGAAAAGGAATATGTCAGCAGCAAACATGATAATTACAAGCCTACCCAAGGCAAATGTCAGTTCCGCAAACATATATTGCACTTGTAACTACCATGCCAAGAGGGGGCGTCCCTGCCTGGTCAATCTGTATATTTTGAAAGGGTGCAAGAAATGCAGTGTCTTAGGGCTGAGCTACTCATTCTCTAATGGAATGGGGACGTGCACCCTTTAGCTGCTGAGGTACTCCCTTCTCAAAGAAACTCATTATTGAAATAAAAACATAATGCAAAAAAAATCGGAAGAAATAGGTGATGACTTCATCTGTCATTTTTTGCCCCAGATGGCCAATTTACAAAAGTGATATACCATTATCTACGTAACACTCTTTTGGTCACAGGGATATATGTTGTTTTACGGTTGCCCGAAATCACAATACCCATAGCCAGCAAGTGAACTGCAGCTTATAATGATATTTTTTCATTGTGTACTAGCTAAGGAGCATTCATATGATAGAATCGAAATCATGAAAAATGGGTATGAAAGAACCCTATGCATTTCTTAAATGTGCCTAAGATACTGAGTTTCTTCCAACAGTAACTGACAAAAAATGACCATATGAAGTCAATATGGTCTTCTCATGGTCCCAGGTTGGGTCCGTTCTTGCCTAGGGTAATCAACCCAGCATGTAAATGGGGTAGCGCTTTTATTGAGAGAAGTGTGGGAACACTGAGTGGTAGAACTTTCTGAAGAAAATGCACAATGTTAGCCACAGTTTGGCATTTGCAGGGCATTCTGCATAAGAAAACGTAGTAGCTACACCACCTTAAATTTGGCTCTCTCTTGTGGCTTCATAAATATCTAGGATTCACAGGGTACTCAGGTTGATGTATGACCCAGACCCAAAGAGTGCAGCCATTCTACATGTTCTTGGTCAGCTCAAATGTCAAAACCACATCAAAAAGAATTTCCTCTTACTTGCCAGGGAGATTACTCTAGATCCCAGGGGTGCACAAAAAAACACCTGCATGAGCTTTAGTAGTGGGGTGGAGTCTTAATATGAGGATGGGCCTGGCCCCACATAATTTTTTTAAAAACTTTCTGGTGTTCAATAGGACTTCTGTCCCAGGTCAAGGAAAGGGCAGGGAGGGAGGCAGAAAGACTATGGCACCTGTTATTCGGTGGACAACAACCATATGTCTAGGCAGCCAACCCCCAACACCACCCCCCTTTTTGTTTAGTTTTTTTGGAATGTTCTTACCTGGTGCCTAGTGGGCTTTCTGCTCCCACCAGAGAGCACAATGGTGGTAAAAGAGGCCACTAACAGGGTGGACCATCCTGCCGTTAATTTATTTTGGTTCTTCCATGGCATCTAGAGGGCTTTCAGCTTCAGCTTCGCCTTCACTAGGTGGCAGAAAGACATTTCTTTTTTATAATTGGTGGGGGGAGCACTTGCCCATGCTTGGGGTGGCTGCTCGGCCCTCCCTGGTGTCTAGTTGGTGAATCTCTGCTTGGCAATCACAATCCAGTGGTCCTAGCAGCCACAAGGGATCCTCTTTCCGGCGGTACCTCATTCACTTGGATCGGTGCTCGGGCTGACAAATGCACCCTGAGCACCAACCAAACTGAATGCAGTTGGCACTTAGGGTGCTGAAAGGTGTAACCTTCAATCTGTGATGTCACACTGATAACAAAAAAGTAAAAACATGTGGGGACATGGGGGGAATTTTCCCCTTGCTTCCTAAGATGAGAAAATCCTTCTGGAACGAGTAGAAGCTTTTTCTCACTGAATTTGAAGGACGAAATTTTCTCATCCTCTCCATTCCAAAGGCAATGGGAAGGACGAACCACTGGGTCTCTACTGATTTGGAGAAGTGACCTTGCTTGCAGCATGACCAGTCTGTCTCTACTGACCTAGAGAAGAAGGGGTTCTCAGAACTACAATCTGCTTGAGAAATCTAGTTAGCCACTGTCTCTTGGGACTGAACAAGCATGTTGTAGCACCTCAAATGCTTCGTTCTAGGTCCCACCTAGGCTACCCAAAGAAGTATGGTTTCCTAGGACTTGACTGCACTGTTGCTAAGAATCCAAAGAGCTATGCTTTCCTTCGACTGGACTAAATATAATATAGTGAATTATTTCAAGACCATTATATGCCAAATACGAGTTATTTGACTATATTGACACTCACAACCCAGACCGTATATTTTTAACTGAGACCTGGTTCAAGGCTGACTCCCTGCCCAACGTGTTAGCCGCGCTGCCTCCATCATACTCTGCCATTCGAGCTGACCGGCCTGAGGGCAAACGGGGTGGTGGAGTGGCCTTAATAGCCCGGACCGACTTCAGCTTTCAGATTCTCCCTTCCCTACCCATTCCTGAGGTAGACTACCTTGTAGCTCGTTCAACCTTCCACCAGGTACCACTCACTTTTGTTTTAATTTACCGTCCTCCCCAGCCTACCCCATCCTTCCTTCCTAGCATTCAGGCTCTCTTAGCCACCCTGGTGGTTAACAACTCATCGGTACTAGTTCTAGGGGACCTAAACTTTTGGCCCAATGAACCTGCTGAGAGCCCTCAATCCAAAGAATTTACAGACTTTATGATTTCTTTAAATTTCTTACTGCTCACTCATGGCTCTACACATACACACGGTCACATGTTGGATCAAATCTGGGCATTAAACATTCCATCTACATCCCCCATAATTTCCCCGTGCTCTTGGTCCGACCATTTTATCATTTCCTTTTCCCTTGCACTGACCGCGTTGGTCAAACCTCCACTTCCCAAAAACACCTGGGTCAGGAAATGGGGAAAAACGGATATGCCCTCTTTTTGTTCAACCCTGGCCAAAACCGCTCCCGATCTTGCAGACCTCACTGCTACCTCTCAACTGGTCGCCATCGACAACTGGCTGACTTTGGCGGGTGACGAATTCGCCCCCCTGAGGCGACTCACTGTTAAGCGGGCCCATGCAGCCAATCGATGGTTTACTTTAGAACTAAAAGAACAGAAATTAGCAGCTAGAAGAGCCGAGCGAGCCTGGAGGAAAAACTATAGCCCAGAGCTAAAGACAATGTATCTGTCTGTTCTAAAAACTTATAAAAAGGGCATTCTTGCGGCTAAAACTGAATTCTACACCAGCAGGATTATGGCAGCTGAGTCTCGCTCAAAGGAAGTTTTGCCACGGTCCATGAACTAGCATTATCCAGTAGAACCACGGCTACAATTCCCCCCTCTCAGTCCCTCTGTAACTCGCTCAATGAGTTTTTTATTGACAAAGTAGCCAAAATTAAACTTAACATTCCCCCACCCTCCCTCACATTTGTCAATCCCTCCCCCCCGCCCATTGTCCCTAAACTCAATCTCATTCCACTACTAACTGAGGACACATTCTTCCCATTACTTCACCGAGTCAAATCTGGCTCTCCCTTAGATTTCGCCCCAGCCCATATCCTTAGGGAAATGTATTTAACCTCCCCCACTCCCCCTCTGACCCTCCTTAATGACTCGTTAAGGAAAGGAAATGTCCCTGGCATACACAAATCAGCGGTTGTAATACCTATTATTAAAAAACCTGACGCTGATCCTTCCTCCCCCTCCAATTATCGTCCCATATCCCTACTGCCTTATCTAGCAAAAATTCTGGAAGCTCATGTCACAACTACCCTAAGTACTCATGTAGAAATCAATCACTGTCTTTCTTCTCGTCAAGCCGGTTTCCGCCCATTGCACTCCACCGAGAAAGTGGTGATCTCGGTAATGGATGCGCTACGTGAAGGCATTGACACCAACCTTCCGCAAGCCTTGATCTTATTAGACCTGTCCGCCGCCTTTGATACGGTGGACCATTCCATTCTGCTCAATCGTGTCAGGGCGGCGGGCATAGAAGGCCTAGCCTTCTCGTGGATTGAGTCCTTCCTCACAGGGAGGGCCCAAGCTGTCCATCTGGCCAACTTTACCGCGGATTCTCGTAAGGTGGAATGCGGGGTTCCTCAAGGCTCATCACTTTCCCCCCTCTTATTTAATTTATACATCCACCCCCTCATTTTTTCGTTACAGCAGATGGAGGTCACGGTGTTTAATTACGCCGATGATCTCCAGTTAATCTTTAATCTTTCTAATTCCCCTTCATCTGCCTCCAATGTTCAGACAGTTATGACATTCATTCAGGACTGGATGAACTGCAACCACCTCAAACTCAATCCGGACAAGACTGAGTTAGTCCTGACCAGAGGTGGTTGCAGTCCATGGACTTCCTCCCACTGGCCCCTGTCACTCGGTGTTCCCCCTCTTCCCGTCCCTAAGGTCAAAACTCTCGGGATTTTTCTTAACTCACAACTCTCCATCCACTCACAAGTTGGTTCAGTGGTTTCTGCTTGTTTTTTTTTCACTAAGGCTAATTAGGAAAGTATCCCGTTTTTTTTCCCTTTCTGCCTTAAAAATTATTGTGCTGGCCATGGTATTGTCGCGAGTTGACTATGGTAATATCATCTACAATGGAGCCCCTGCCTACGCGTTCTATCGCTTGCAGCTCATTCAGAATCAAGCGGCTCGTTTGATTTATGGCTTACCCAAATACCATCGTGCCACTCCCCTGCTTAAAGCTTTGCATTGGCTCCCGGTGAGGGAGCGTGCTCTTTTTAAACTCGGTTGCCTCACCTTTCAGGCCAGATCGGGTACAGCCCCCGAGTTTATATGCTCTGCCATAAAACCGTACCTTCCAGGTCGCGAACTCCGCTCTGTCCACAAGGCTCTCCTGACCACTCCTCGCTTCAAGAAACAGAAATCTGGCGGAGCGAAATTCGCTGTTCTCGCCCCGCTCTTCTGGAACTCTCTTCCTGCCGCTCTCCGCATTTCTCCTTCATACATACAATTTCGGAAAGATCTCAAAACCCTGTTATTTGAGCAAGCCTACATTGTCTAGCCTTCTACTGCCGACTGCTAATGCATCACTTAAAGCGCCATGAAACCGCATGGTATAAGTGCGCTCAATAAATGTTTTTAAATTCAAATTCAAATTTAAATTCAAAACAGAGTAGCCTTAAAACTGCTGAGGGGTGGGAAAGGAGAGCTAGAAAAGAGGAAACAAAGTAGCAACAAAGAGGAAGAAGTCTTGTGGATCGAGTGATCTTCCTTCCTATACCAACACACTGAATAGAGTAACACTCTATTTTGTGTTGCTGGTCTCAAATGTCGTACCCATAGTCCTGGTGGGAGAGAGCAGAAAAAATATTTCAGAGTGATGTGTAAGCTGCTCTGTCTTTTGAGACCTGCAGAGGTGTGTAGGTTTCCTAGGGTGGGTCTGCTGTGCAAGAGAGAAAATGTTGAGCAGAGGTCTAGTGATAGTTTAGGAACATGTCTGACATATTTTTCAAAGGCTCAAGGTTATTTCTTTGTGACCTGTAATTAGTTCATTGATAGTGGTGACTTATCGCTTATGGGCCACTAGGTGTTGGTCACTGAGAAAGTATGCATGAAAAAGACAGACTTCTAAGTAACAAATTTACAAAACATCTTAATGAGTTTATTGACAGATAATGCAGTGTACCTATCCTCTGTAAATTTCAGCAAGTACATGTTACACCAAAT
The DNA here is from genome assembly GCF_964204655.1 of Triturus cristatus. Taxonomy (NCBI): domain Eukaryota; kingdom Metazoa; phylum Chordata; class Amphibia; order Caudata; family Salamandridae; genus Triturus; species Triturus cristatus. The sequence goes on from NC_140584.1 coordinate 839,566,613, forward strand.
ATTTAATCAGAGTAGAACTTTGCAGCAAAGAGGATTAGGTGTGAAGTCTGAGTAATTTTTAATAAAAGTGGGAGGAAGCTCCTTCTTGAATACAAGAGATCAAAATGTCAACTTCCTTGCTACTGTAAAGGCCTTATTCAGAACAAAAGGCATAATGCAAAACAATGTGTGTGGAAGACATGGCTGTCAGATTGAACGACAGGAGTCCCTATAAGGATATGAGAGTGGAAGATACTAATGTGATGAGTTTTATTAGAAAGAGCAATATGGGCAAATATATGAATCATCAGCGTCCTGGAAATTCAATTGAAACTTGCTAACGTAGGAAACAGTTTCAGCTGTATTTAAAAATGCTTCCTCACAAAAAGGTGGCAAGCATGGCAACGTTTCATTGATAGATTTCATCATTTTTTTCAGAAGAATTATTTTAATTGCTTTTTTAACCACTGATGTTTTTTAACCTGGATGCTCCAACCCTTCCTCTAGTAGATACTCTAGTATTTTTTTTGTACCTTTGCCAATTTATTTCGTTGCATTTCTAACACCATTCCTACTAACATTTATTCTGTTGAAGAAAGCTATTTTTTGCCAAACCACATTAGTTTATGCACCACAAATAATAAAATAAATGCAACAGTCTTATTTCCATTTTTGAATCTGTAGAATAATGTTCACACTTGAAACAGAAATTTGTAAGTTCCTAATTAATTATTTCAGTGTGTAGAACTGGGAAGGTAGGAGTGTGTGCTGTTTGTGTGTGTGCAAAACAGTGTCACTTCTGGAATGATCCACATTGTTTTGAAAATGCACATATGTGGTTTAGCTCTCCCCTTTTGACTTGAAGTGTGCTCCCATAAGATTGGAGCAATCTAGTTGCGGTAAGAGGTGTGTTTTTCAGACGATTGGCTCCGTCTATCGAGTGGACTTGAATGGATAGGTTCATAACACTGCCACCCTCTTGTGGAGATGACAGTCTGAAAATTCACATGAAAGGCATAATAAAGATTTAGTTATGCCTGTCGATTTGGCGTTCCATATTCCATCTAAAAAGGATTCCTCCTCTTTGGGACTGATTACGATGTCGGTCGGAGAGTCTCCGACCGACATCGTCGGTTTCAATTCGGACCGCCTATTTACAATTTAGGTGGTCAAAATTGAAACTAGCTGGTCATTCCAGCTGGTTTGCAACAGGCTAAAGGAGCCTGTTTAGCCTGCAGCCAATTGAAGACCGGCCTGTAATCCCAAAAGGACAGCGTTCCGCCATCGGGATTACAATGTTGGTTTCCGACAGCCTTTACGTGCCGGCCTTTCCAACACGGAAAGGCTATCAAAAAGCAACTTTGGGGGCCCCTTGCCTCTGCAGCCAATGGTTGTGGGCCTTGGGGGCACCTATGGTGCCCCCTGTAAATCCCTGCACCCTGTGACAGGCACCTCGAGGTGCCTACCACAGGGAGCAGGGATTTACACAAACCTCCATTTCTCTATGGGAGCTTGTGCTACAGCCAGTTTACGGCCATAGCACAAGCTCCCATAGAGAAATGGGCGTATGCAACCCCACAGTGTACGGTCGTATCGTAATCATGCATGCGGTCAAGACCGCTGACCGGAGGTCAGTCAGTCCCGATTCCACGACGGTGTCAGTTGGAGGCAACTCCGATCTACATCGTTATGAGGCCCTTTGTTTTTAGTAATTGCAGATCTACATGAAATGGCGCTGTTGGTCCAAATCATGTGCAGGGACCTTGGATTGCATGGGGAAAAACAGAAACAGTTCAGCCCTAAGACACTTGAATTCCAGTAACACATTAACTTGGTCACAAGCTTTCTGCTTCTGATTTGAAATTATATCACCAACTCCGGATGAGATATTTTCGCTAATGATAGCTAATGCTGTGTGCATCCATTGTGCCTGCATTGGTCACCTCTGAATCTGATCAACTTGTTCCCAGTAACATTAAGCTTCACATTGAAGCCAGATGATCAAGCTGTCTTTCTGCAACCTTGCATTTCGAGTACTGCGAGGTCAGACAAACCTCTAATTACTGACTTAGAACTTTGTGGTCTCCTCAAGTTCACTTCGGAAGTGTTATAACACAAAGACTGCACCTGCAGCTCTCCACTGGCGGTGGCCAATTGGTCAAGTCTCTAACTCAGCTTGTTGTTTGTGGTCTGAAAACACATGATCATTGCAAAACAATACCAGTTCATTCATGGCGTGTATTTCTACAAGAAATCCAAGATGGATGAAAGTGGTTTTATGGACTATATGATGATCACTTCATCCTATCCTAATTACTTAAAGTTGGATAGTTATAGGCCTAAATCCAATATAATTGCAAAACAGTCACACTCACAACCACTGGGTATGATCAGGGAAAGCATTGTGGAGAATGAAAACGCGTATTTCAGAACAAGCTCTGGCAAAGACAGTAAATATGAGCTTTGACAAACGTGCAATGTTTTTCTATTTGCCACGATGTGCGACGTACAATAACTATTTTGAAAACATAGAAAATACATATTAAAGAGTGGCACAGAGGCCTAGATGCTTGGGGGCAGCATCCTTGTACTGTGGTTTAGCCTTTTCAGGTGGCTGCGCACATGTGATCAGACAAAATGCTGTCACTCAGTGCAAGACAGGCAATGGATGAGATGGGCTGATCCTTTGCCTCATGGTGGATGCTGTAGTGGGTGGATGCAAAAGGTTAATGACACCTGAACAGGTGAACTGATAAAGAGAGTCCACTGCTGTATGAATGTATGTGTTTTTATTACACATTTTACGCAGAAAAAATGAGAACAGAACTAAAAATGTTGCCCTAACAGGGCACATATGGAAACTGTTTCACAAACACACTCCAGTTAGGTAAGAGGTCCAAGGACATTTCTCTCAGAATGAATGAGTATAATCCACTGTAATGAGTTCTGGGTACTTGAGTGTGAGAGCGTTTACTAAAGTCCCAAATAATAGCACTGTCCACAGTAGGAAGGGTCAAAGAGGAAGCAGACTGCAAAGAATGACTCCTACTCGCTTTGGACATCCCCACCAGTGCTGCATGAGGGATGAATGCTGATGGAAAATTGTTTCACTTTAATCAACTTTTGATTTCACTGAGATTAAAGAGAAAAAAAAACGGCATCCATTTGTATGCTAGTACTAACATTCAAGTCAGAGGTTACACAAACAGATGCGAAAGGATACAGGGTCTGTGCTTTAGCAGGTGAGTGCACCATAAGAAAGGGATGCAGCTAAAGTGACAGCACTGCTTCACTACCCAGGACTCTGGCCAAAACACTGAATTATACAAACACAAACTTCGACCACCAAATGAAGAGGAATGCAGCCTCAATCAATACATTATCTTGCCTACCAGAAAAAACATATCACCCACACCTGACTGAAAACAAAAATAACTGTAACATTGAAACAAAAACGTTGGGTACCACAATATCTACATCCAGTAGGTGCTGAGTGTACAACAGCAATAAAGTCACTCTCTGTGCCATGGTATTCATATCCTCTATTTTTACAAGCATCTAAGGTTCCATGGTACCCACACACCTTCCACACAATGGCAGTTACATGTACTGTAAATCTACAAGCTTGCACTCAACAGGCACCAACTGTCCCGTAGTATGCACACCCTTCCAATGACAGGGCATTGAGAGTGTCATGAAAGCTACTGCTATTGGCGAATGGTCTCATTCAGTCATGGTTGGATTGTGTGGACCTCCCACAAATTACATGCAGTTGTAGTATGTTCGAAGTACGACGGTATGCCCCTTAATAACTAAGAACAAACCTTGATTTCTACTCGTATAAGAAATATTTTGAATCAACATGTTTTATGCAGCGCAACCTAGAGTTGGCGACATGGTTTTCGGAGAAAAAGACTTTAAAAGAACAGAATCCCCACCATACATCCTACCAACAACAAACTCCTCCCTACCCCCATTAAACTGGCAATTATACTCTAAGCTTCCCTTTACTGTTACCTACTACAGGTACTCCGAGTGGGGTGGGATAGCCTTTAGAATACTGAGAGTCACACTGAAGAACTCACTGACCATCCATCTACAAACTCTAGGTTTTTTTCAGATTAAATCCTAACGCCACAGGCAGCTCGAGGTATCTTGTGACTTGATATTCTACAGCACCAAGAGATAATTTATAAATATTACTATAATTTAATTTAATTTTACAAAATGTATATAGCACTTTGAGCAACAGAAAAAGTGTATTATCAGTAGAAATAAATACAACAGAAGGTAACAAGGCATGAAAAGAACATTACCAGCCAGGACACAATGAAACAATGTCGCCCTTAGGCAGATTGGGAAAGGAGTCAAAGCTAGAAGCAGAGTGAATAGAGAAGGTGAAGATATTTCAACGATGAGGATCCAGAAGAGGAAATGGGACTGTACATATGGTGGAAGGAAAGATCAAACACCACCCTTCAACTCAACATGCATTGTAGGTAAGGTTGCCATCTTTCCAAGATGAAAAATACCGTCCATTTGTTGTTTTGAGAGTCTGCAAGGCCTGAACGAGATACTAAATAGAAATGTAAAAAAATCGTATATATGACGATATAACATGACTTTTCAGTCTTTGTTTATATTTATTATTAGTCATGCATCATTAACGCAGTTATATTTGCTGTTTGAAATATGTTCATATAAAGGGTACAAATAACAGCTTTAGACGATTTTCCCTGTTTATGTACCTGCCAGGACATCACCATAGGGATGGTGCCGGTAGAAAACAGGTCAGGTGGCAACCCTGGCAACCCCAATTGCAGGTGCGACTTTATTCGCAACCTTAAAAACAGGGGTACCTACTTTAGAATGGCAGCCACACCATTCCAATTAAATATCTAACATATTTGAATATCTACATCATTGCACTCAATTACAACCTAATATACTAAATACAGCCTTCTGTTCTGCTGACATGATTTTACCATGGTATCCACCAGTCTTGTGCTCAATGGCCATGTACAGATGCATGGTATCCATGCACGTCCTTCAAGAGTATCTAAAGTTCTATGGCATCCACGCTCTTCCACTCAACAGCCAATTAATTTACTATGACATCCAAAACCTACCACTACATGGCCTTCTACAGTTCAATAGAAATTACAAGTAAATGTGTGTAGTGTCTCATTATATATACACACAGGTCCCGTCAAAGAACGTTTACTGTACCTTGGAATCCAGACCCTTCCACTCAATGACTATATATCACAGGAATTGATCTATATATATATATATATATCCTATTACACACTAGGCAGAAAAAGTAAACAATGGCAGCTGCTTTTCACTAAAGGCAATCTATTGTACCATCGTATTCATTCCTGTCCACTAAATAGGCATCCACTGGTACTTAGTATTCATCCCTCACATAGTAGTCATTTGATATCATGATTTTGACACCCTTCAACTCAATTGGGATCTACTGCACTGTGTTAAGCCCAAACTTCAACAGAAAGGGCAGCAAATGAACAGTATCGATACACTTCCAATTAACGGGGATGAACTACTCCATGCTATTCACAGATTTCTACTCAATATGCACTTAATAAAACACACATGCTATCAATAGCGCTATAGTGATTATGGAAAGGTTACACAAGCATATCTCCATCTTTCATTCAAATGACAGCAATAGTGCACTGAAGTATAAACCCTTCCTCCCAGTCTGTATTCCCATGGCATCCAGATACTTTCTTCGCTACACAAGTCACTGAAAATCCAACAGTTCGGATATCTTTTTTAGGCTGTTTTGTTTCTCCTTTCCTATAGTTTCCTGTTTTCAGTCATAGTGCCAAGATGACTTCGGGCAGCAGATGCGTTTCAAACATAAATAAATAATACATAAATAGCGGCCAATACACCAAGTGGCTGCTAAAAAGCATAGCACACCTCAAACACAGGTGAAACCTTGAGTGAAGTGTATGTCGAAAAGGTCAGATCACACATTTTCCTGAACACATAATTCATATGGGATCAGTGCTTAATATGTACTAAAAAAACAAAAACATAAGTGCCTAGGCCCTCGTCAGGAGGTTTCTACAAATTGCAACACACACTGCCCCTGCCAGCACTGCCAACAAACAGTACGCACACAACTACTAACCATCACATTCCTACAAGTGTGATAATGCAGACTATTCCAGGCCCCCAAAGCTATAAGAATGGCTTGGGAGGCAGCTATTAGTCGTTTTTAATTTATACTGAATTAATTACCAACTATTGTTCTGCTCATCTCTAAATTACTCAAACAGCACCACCATGTGGTAGATTGTCATAAGTGCTGGTGCCGAGCGCCGGAAACCACCAGCACAAATTAAGCACTGTCTCGGAATAAGCAGCTATACAGGTAACTTCTGAACTGAAAAGTGATCGATTATCCTCACCATGCCTTTAGTCTTTGGGCACCTGTCATTCACCACCAAACTCAGTCAAGGCATGATTTGGACTCAGGCACTTTTCCGTCTATCTGATGACCAGAGCCAAGTTTGTGCACCCAGCTCGTTCACAGGCAGTGGGGGAAGGGACCTATCTACTTAAGCAGCTACAGCAGGGGTGCCATTGTGCCAGCAGGCTGGATCAAAGTGAAAGTTTAATTACTGCTTTATTGGCCACCTTCTGTATGTTATATATGACGAAACTAATAATTAAAAGTTCACCAGAATGCCATTAATAGGGCTTCGAGGCGGGGGATCTAGACAAGATAATGGAGGCACAATGATGGAGATAGGGGAAAAGGAATTAATAAAAAGTGGAAAGACAGAGTAGTAAACAGAGTGAGGCAGAGGCATAAAGCAGACACAAAGTATGAAAGTGTGAAAAAAGAAGTGAAGAAAGAAAGAAAAACCTCAGCATATTATTAGCATTTTATTATTTGTTGGTTTGACTTATGGGTGATCCTTCAGAATTAAATTTTGTCCTGAAGAGATCCCCCTACTTCCATATGGATCGAAACATCGTCGACTCACGTCTCTAAACTCCTAACTATACGTTGTATTTTATAATCGAGTATCAGATGTTTTACTAATTGTGACTTTCTATAATTTCAATTCTGCAAACACTATAAAGTCACTTTTTAAGTCACTTGCCTGCGGTAAGGAAATCGGCTGATTTCCTTTTAACCTACTCACGGTTTGCTCACTTATCCCACCGCTTATTACTTGTTTTTTGCCTTAACGTTATTAAATTTCAATTATCTCTCTATTTATGGACATGGAAAATTCCAATTTTTGATTGTAAGAACTGTGATACTATACCCATCCCAGTTGAATGGGACCTTTGTTTCTTCAAAATATATATCTACCCATGGTCCCGTCTGACCCGTAGGGTTTCCTTGTTTCTCTCCATACCTAAGCACAATCACTGGATTGCAAGGAATTCGTACTTTATTCCTCCTAACTAAATTTAATTTAGTGGGCTCTCCTCCCCCCCCCCCTCCTCCAACCTTGTTTCCCCCCCCCCCCCCCCCCCCGGCATCCTCTCCTTACCCCTCCCCCCCCGTTCTATCTCACTCCATTTTCTCCCTGGTTGGGCATGGCACAACACACCCCCCTATATTCAGACGAGTATATTAAAAGAATATTAGAGGGACCTTTCCTTTTTTTCTGATACAGCAGAAACTACATGCACAGCTGAGAGCACCATATTTGACCGACTAGAAAAATCCACTAAGAAATTCATAAGGTTGCAACTCATGGTTCGGATGCTAACTGAATACCTTAAATCAGACACGATACCTGTAGGTTTACAAGTCCGGAACATACCAGGAGTTTTTACTGACATTAAAAAATACTTGACAGGCTTTAGCCATATTGGAACAACTTGCTCAAGACATTGGATGGTCTTGGGCATAGACATAGCTAACAAGGAAGCCAAGAAACTAGAGATAGAAATTAAGGAAATTTGAAAGACAGATTAAAGAAAACAGTAGAATTAAAGACGCAAAAGCCCTTCTAGATAAAGTCGAAAAAACCCTGTCTGAGATCCATAGAATTGAACAAATCAAAAAAAATCACTAAAGTTAAACGTGACGTAAAAAACTACAAAATAGAGAGGACATACCCCTATTTAGTTGAAGATTTCTACACAAACAGAGCATACCTGGGCCCCAGGACACAACGACCCTGGGGTAGATTCAACAAGCAACAGAATATAGTCGGTTTTTCCGATACCTCGGCCGAATCCTCTTACAATTCAGACTCCACTGAGGGCCCTAGTACATCAAGAACTAGAGGAAACAACACCAATTTTTTAGGACAGGAACAGGTCCGCCAACCAATCCGCGGCATGTCTCGGCCACCGCGTTGGTACAGTACACCAGGGGACAGACAAACACGCCAGAGATACTACCAGTGGTAAGACATCACAGACCCCAAACTGACTCTGGAACCACTCCCGTCATCAACACTATGCCTGATCCTGAAACTATCCCGATTTTCAACCTCTCTAACCACCAACTATCAGAGAAGGAAATTACAGTACTCAGTAAAGGACTGTCCTTCGTCCCCACCATTAGACCTGATTATCTTCAACTACAGATCGAGCTGTTACGTTTCTTTAGAAAGTTACGCCTGAAGGCATTCTTCATTGACAAACCATATACCCCCCTACAGCATTCACAGCATTCCACCCCCCATCTACCTTTTCCCCTCCACATCACAGTATACCGGCTGAGATAGTCACCTTTGAAAAATTGGTACTTAAAGAAATTACAGATCTTGAACACACGCGTAGATACATTCCGTACAACCTTACACTTCCTGAGAAAACTGCCCTCCAAGGACTCAAACATATGGATAACTTGATTATCAAACCAGCCGAGAAGGGTGGCGGGATTGTCCTCCAAAACACAGACACTTATTAACAAGTAATCTTAAGACAACTAACCAGACCTGAACACTACTTAAAACTTCCTTGTGACCCCACCAAGGCGATTCAAAAACTCATTCTTGACGTCACAGAGGAAGGGGTTTCACAAGGCTACCTTAGTAAAAAGGAATTCCTGTATCTTAACACAAAATCACCACGCACACCAGTTATTTACACCTTACCTAAGGTACACAAAAATGCTACCATGCCTCCTGGACGCCCCATCGTTTCAGGCTGCGGCTCTGTACTCGAACCCCTTGGCAGGTATATTGATTATTTCATTAGGGACTTTGTACCCGAAACCCTATGCTACATTAAGGATATCATGGCTATGATTAACCTTGTAGAAGAACTCCCCTTTGACTCCTGTGACAGCCTACTGTGTACATTTGACGTTGAGACACTAATATCCCTCAGGATGAAGGTATTGACGTAATTGGCATGGTCCTCAATTCCAGACCACAACCCCACGCCATCCCCACATCCTTTATCCTCTATCTGCTCAAAATTTGCCTGACAAGGAATTTTTTCCGTTTTTGATGGGAATTTTTATCAACAAGTTAAGGTCACCAGCATGTGTGCAGTTTTTGCTCCAAATTTTGCCATACTCTATATGGATTGGCTTGAGACACATAAAATACTATCTCTCGCGAAACCTTTCAGAATTCACATTCTGGAATGGAAACGGCACATAGATGATATTTTCTCATCTGGAATAGTACTGAGGAGAACCTTGTAGAATTCCAAGAATGGTTGAACACGCACAGTAACGGCCTTAACTTCACCGTTAACAGCAGTAAAGATGAAATTGCTTTCCTTGACTTCTCCATCATAGCCCACAATGGAAGTCTCTACACCACACTTTACCGCAAACCTACAGAACAGAATATCCTATTATCATACAATAGTCATCACCCTAGAGCCCTTCGCGACTCCCTTCCATACTCACAATTCCTCCGTATACGCCGCAATTGCTATCTCAAGAAGGACTACCTTACGGAAGCCAACATTTTGTCCAAAAAATTGATCAGTAGAGGCTATCCCCGTAAGCTGGTCAAAATAGCCCTTAAAAGAGCATGGTATTGCCCTAGGGAGACTCTACTTAGCCCCAAAGAGAGGAAGAGTGATGATAAAATAGTATGTGTTACTACATTCTCCCCAATCACGAACATAGTGAGAAAATGCATTTTGAAACACTGGCCAACACTTAATGCTGGCAATTTGAATTTTGAACGCCCTCTCTTTGCCTTCAAAAAGAGCAAAAGCATAAAAGACCACCTTGTAAGGGCGGCCCTCCCTAATACTACTAAGGATCATTCCCTCAGAGACGTTTGGGGCCTCCCACCCTTAGTAGGCCATTTCAAATGCAGTAATTGTAGCGTCTGCAATTTGACAACGGACACGAAAAAGTTTGTGCATGCTAACACTGATATTACTCTTACCCATTTTTCCAATTGTAACACCATCAACGTTATATATGCAATCACTTGCCCCTGTAACTTGATTTATGTTGGACTAACGACACAAAAGATCAGGATCCGGATCTGCCAACACAGAAGCCGCGTACGCTGCAAAACTCCGAATGCGCCACTTGTGGAACACTTCGTCTGTATGAACCACACTGAAGATGATATAAGGTGGCAAGTCATCAACGTGATCCAACAGCCCCAAAGAAACACAAACATTGCCGCTATTCTTAACAAAGAAGAACTTAAATGGATAATCCGTACTGACAGCCTACATACTGGTTTGAATCGCCTGGAGGACTGGTCTAATCTACTGTAAAAAACTTGTTGTTACCGTACTGTTTTTTGTTATCTGCCTTCATACTTTATGAGAGTTCTCACCTCTGCTCCTGCTTGGCTCTCTTAGTCCTATTGTTTTTAACCTTACACTCAATTGACCATGCCTCCCTTGTCCCTTATTCCCTGCCTTTACCCTTTACCCTCAATCTCCTCCACTTCCTCAAATCCCCTATTGTCTACTCAATGTCACCTGCCAGGTCATACCTTATTCACCCTTATTCTTTTTATATTCTCTCATCCTGAATTTTTTTTGCCCCTCTCCTTCCCCAAAAATATTGCTTTATCTTCCTTTTCCCATCCACTTACTTCATCCTAATATGGCCATGCCATTCTATTCTGCATCTTTACCCTTTCCCTCTCTTAATTTCTTCTCCCTTGTAGCAGGTACGTAACTTGCCTGCAACCACCGCTTCATTGGTTCAACTCTGTATCCTTGATAGCACACTCTACGCAATTTTCCCTTGCTTTCATTTATACCCACCTTCCGCTCTCCGTCCCAATCCAATATGGCTGCGACCCTCTACCTTTCGTCTCTTACCCCTCTTCTCTTTTATTTTCTTCTCCCTGATTGGAGGTACATATACTGCCCCCCCCCCCCCCCCCCATTTGCCCCGTCACTCAATTCCGCGCCAGGACTAGTGGCGCACCTGCACAGCCGTGACTCTAAGGACACCTCCGGATCGATCGTCTGACACTCCCTATCAAGGTATGCTACCGCCTTCTCCCTATCCCTCGGCACACCTGCTCCTTCCAGATACCCCCCTTTCTGGCCTAACCTCTCCCCTTCCCCCGTCTCAGATGCTGCAATCCCGTTGATGAGGACGCTGGTCTCCCTCCCTATCTAGGCTGGGATATTTCACTCCAAAACCGGAAACGTGCTCTGCGCCAACACAGGACCTACCTTCAGTCCCTCCCTGGACCTTTCATCGCCGTTATCATACCCTTGCTCCCCTTCTGTTGAACGGGTTTAGGAATCAGGAACACATTGCCATTTTTGCTCTCACGCTGTCTGCACACAGTAAGTCCGACTGTCTCCTTCATCCCTCCCTCGCCTTGCTCCACTCCCTGACACGTACTCCAGCACGTTGATCCTTTTCCCTAGAACGCATGGTCTCCTTCTTTTGGTTTCAGCGGGCCCCTTTTCCTTGATTGACCCCCTTCCGCACTACCCTCAGACCCATAATTCACCTTGACAGCCCCACATCTCCCACCTTCTTATCACTATTCATCCCCTCATTCGCAGCTCTTGCTCTATACCGTGTAATTGGACCCTTACACGCTGTAATTAAATTGCCATCACCCTCTATTCTCTTCCTTCATCTGATACCTTCCTACTCCTATTTTCTACATCCCATACCTTACTATTACACCACATGTCCCCTGTCTCCAGTGCTATCCTTGCCCATACTTACAATTTTATTTATTTTTTATTTTTCACTCTGACTTGCATTGAGTCTTCATGTACTTTATTAATGTCTTCCCATTTCCCCTGTTCCCCGTCTCCCTTCCATTCCTATCCTCCTTCCCTTCTCCCATTCTCTTCTCTTATTTTTCACCTACACCTACCCAGGCAAACTTTCCCTGGCATTCGCTTCATCGTTTAGTCCTGAAGAGATCCCACTAATTCCATGGGGATCGAAACATCGTCGACTCACGTCTCTAAACTCCTAACTATACGTTGTATTTTATAATCGAGTATGAGATGTTATACTGATTGTGACTTCCTATAATTTCAATTCTGCAAACACTATAAAGTCACTTTTTAAGTCACTTGCCTGCGGTAAGGAAATCGGCTGATTTCCTTTTAACCTACTCACGGTTTGCTCACTTATCCCACCGCTTATTACTTGTTTTTTGCCTTATTGTTATTAAATTTCAATTATCTCTCTATTTATGGACATGGAAAATTCCATTTTTGATTGTAAGAATTGTGATACTATACCCGTCCCAGTTGAATGGGACATTTGTTTCTTCAAAATATATATCTACCCTTGGTCCCGTCTGACCCGTAGGGTTTCCTTGTTTCTCTCCATACCTTCAGAATTAAATGGCAGACATTTTGCAGTTTGAGAAAATTATTTTAAAATATCCTTAGGAGCAGATCATCCCTTCAGCATCACCACCCCCATCTGGAAACCTGTACGGATGGCCTTACTCGGTCTCATGTGCTGTGAAGCCATGGGCGGGACAGACAGCTAAAAAGAAACAACAAGGCTTCTCATCAGGGAACGTTCGGGAGTGCGTCCTAATGGACTTTTAAAAGAAGCACTTATTTTATCTTAAAAACTGTGGCAGGTGCTCTCAATCCCAAGTGTTGGGGCAGCAGAGTAAATACCATAAAAAATAAATAACGTACCTGCCTCTGCCAGACGCCGCCTTGCTCCTGTTACGATCCTCGCCTCCCGGAAATCCATTCGCTGGTGCACACTGTGCAACCTCCCAAATGCCAATCCAGATGCTGCTCTCATGCTGGGAATACTATTACCCAGCATGAAAGAAGTGCTGGGATTAGTCTAAGTAGGTTGGTTTGGCGCTCACTGGGAGTCCCTGTCAGTTTTCCATCCGGCTGTGCAACACAGTTCGGATTGGAGGCTGCTAAATGCGCATGTCGGTTTGGCCGTGCTAAGACAGACTCCCAAATCGAAATGCACACTTACAGTGCCCACCACTCCTCCTCCCTCCTGCTGACTCTCGTCACAATGGCCCGCTTTCGCCCTTGGACTCAGCTGGCTGTGTGAAAAATAAAATAATAAAATGTGTTTTTATTAAAAAAAAATTCACGTTTGCCTCTGCTGGCTATCAGCAGTGGGGCCTCGCTCCTCCGCTATAACCGTGGAGCCGCTGCTGCAATTGTGCATTTTGATGCAGCATATCTTAAACTGTGTGTAATAACGCCTTACATTTCTCCTCAAGGTTTCTTTGGGGCACGTGAATGTCCCCTCGATGAGAAATGGTGGGAAACCATGCTCCGAAAAGGTGGGTCCACAATAAACAGTTTAGCTACACTGGAGCACGTTGCCAATGGCGACAAGGTGAATACACTAAACATTTGGGCAGAAGTGAAAAAGTAATCCGAAAGACGCAGAAGGGGCTCCACGGTAGCTTCTAGCTCCGACGGCCGCCGCAGGAACAGCAGTGTCAGGGAGGAAACTTCTGTGTTTTCTACAATGCCGGGCACTTCCTGCTGAGTGTCTAATTTTAACCGCCAATTCTTGGCCGCATGTCAGCCGCGTGACCCCTGCGCGACCTTTGCCCGCAGGCCGAGAACTTCTGTCAGAGGGCGCGAGACCGAGACAAGCGCCCGACCCAGGACTTTCCTTTTCAGTGCGAACGTGCTGCTTGCCGAGAAGAGGGCCGCGGAGGGGAACCTTTCACCGCACACCATATTACGAGAGAGCAACAGAGAGAACTAAGAAACAGAACATTTCCATTTGTGGCGGTTTCTGAATGAATTGAGACTTGCCGGTGCCACGAGATAACATTTCTGCCGTGTGCGATATTGGTAATGTCGAGAATAATGATGGCAGTAACCGATCTACTTGCAACCTTTCTTTCAGATAGACCAAAACAATATTATATAAGATTGTCCCAGCCTTGGACAGTGTTTAGAAGTCAAACCTGAACTGTGTCTTTCAGTCAAACAAGCGGGGAAGGAGCCCCCCATTCCGGGGCACTTATTTTGCTTAAGGCCTGTGAATGTCAGTGAGATGTTCGAATCTGAGGGGTCCCTATAGTATAGCACAATCAATGGGGGTGGGGGAAAGGGGGCTCATTGTGCATTATGATGATATACTAAAACAACACTAGGCCACTGCCCTAGACATTTCTAGTAAGGAGGAAGATAAAGTAGAAAACGACTGTCTCTAAGACAGAGGAAATACAACATTACTGCAGTGCTTAATTTGAGCTAGTGGTTTCTGGTGCTCGTCACCGGCACATAATTTTCAACTGCGGTGCTTGTGATAATCTGCCACAAGGTGGAGCTGTCTGGCTAATTTAGAGAAGTCACAACAACAGTTAAATAGTCATTTTTTTTGCATATTGAAGTAATATTACCTGCCGCCCAAGCCATTCTTATAGCTTTGGGATCCTAGAATAGTCCGATAGTGTCACACTTGTAGGAGTGTAATGATTAGTAATTGTGTTGTTACTCTCATTGGCAGCATGGCAGGGGCGATGCGTGATGTAAGCTGCAGTGGCTTCCTGACACAAGCACTTATTTATTATTATTACTTTTTTTTACAAATTAAGCACTGTAGTACTCACAGCAGACATATCATCAAAACATTTAGCCCAGGGCGCCAGAAATCATTACACTGGCTCTACATCTGGGGGTTTGAGGAGTGTCATTAACCTCTATACCACCCCAAAAAGACTCTACGACCACCTGGGGTTGATGAAAAAAGTCAAAGATAACAGCAGGAAAAGACACCAGAGTTCTGGGTGCATTTGTATTTTCAACCTTAACCTACTATGTTTATGCTACGAAAGAACACCTCAATGATTTGACAAATGCTAGAAACAAGAACAATGAATCGCTTTAATATTTGGTAAAAACTATACACATATCAGGCCACTCTGTACATCAAAAGCCCCCTGCCTTTTATCTATCAAAGACTGGAACTAAATAATCAAGGGAAATGGAGATGTTGATATGGACGTTTCTAATGCGATACCCCTTAGCATTTTCAGTGATTACTGTCATCTTAACGAAACAGCGAAAATGAGTTATTGTCAAAATCGTGAAGCAGTAAAAACAGAAGCCTGTCAGTCAAGAAGCTGAACGAGCACTGGCCTGTTTGCTCTGTTTGAGGAAAATCGGCCTGTTACATACCGTTGACAGGCATTGAGATAAAGGAAACAACGCTGGAAACGGAAAACTAACAGGCATTGGCAAAGCCAACAGGCCTGGCCTTGACAAGCTGTGTGGTGATACATAAAAATAAAAAAAAACTGCTTGCATATTCCTAAAAAATATTGAAAAATTAAAACCTCAACATGGCTATCACTCCCTTGCATTAAAACATTTAAATGTGAAAAACACTCACTGATGTGGCATTTTTATTACGATATATTTTATTTTATAGCAAACCTTTCAGTTGTGCCATACATTTTATCATAAATTATTATTATTTGAGAAGGAGACACACATACATCACTTCTTAGGCCAGCACTCAAATCACAGGTAACTGCAATGTTATTTCAAACACTCTCTAACTTTAAAAAGGAGAAGGTAAATAAATCATAATCCAACTGGACGCCTAAAGTGCAAGCAACATAAATAGGTCAAAATAATTCAAATATTAAAAAAAAAAAACATACTTTAAAGCAGCTTGATACTGAAGAGACTGAACAGGGCAAAGATCCTAAAAAAAAGTGGGGGGACTAGTGTCATTATGGTGCATGACATCGTGTGTGGCATCACAGGAAGTGACATCAAAAGAAGTGATACACGATCTTAAGACCATTACATATGTGTTTAGACAGTCTATCATGAGTATATTTGAGAGCTTTACAAAATGTAATAAAAGAAAGCTGATTAGTATTTAAACCTGTGATCCGTGATCCCTATCTGAAGAAATTAACAGCCCAATTGTTGATGAAGTTTGGTGTCAGACCAACAACAGTAGACAAGCTACTAAGTTCTATAAGCTAGGCATACAGAACTTGGCACCAAGAACAAAACACATTTACTGCCTTGCTTTAAAAATCCAAAGATACAGTTAAAATCTGATATTGTCCACACATATTAATTCAGTCGTCAAAGACCATTCTGTATCGCCACAGGATGTTTAACCATAAGAAATTAGTAATTAGTGAGACCTTTTACAAAACTGAATCTCTCACGTGTGGGTAACAAAATCACTTTAATATCCCATGCATCTGGTATCTTTTTTGTGTGAAGGGCAAGAGGATCCACCATCCTAGACTGAGTATCATCCACAGGGTGATGAACAGCCAGTAATCTGTTAACGTATGGCAATAGGTTCCAAAGACGCAGGGCATATGCGATCTATAAACATTAGTGAAGAAAGATATGCGATACCAAGATAGTTTTGTATGAGTGACATTATCAAGTTAGTGGTGCTAAAACCCTTTCACCACTTGGTCACTGGTAGTGTGTTTATTGCCTTCAAAACAGATTGTAGTTCTGTAATCTCATTACCACCACTGTCAATATAGTCTCTTAAACCTTCCAATATGAGTTTATGATTACAATAGAATCTCCTGCACAGGTCTACAGTCCTGCCAAGTATCACACATCACGTGTTAGACTAACGCATTTCAAGGTGGTAATCCGCATTACCGCACTGAAATGCTTTGTCACGCATATGCAGGGTCTCAGCAGCTGTCGCTGACTATGGAGCGCTGCCACGGGCGGTCGTAGGAGCCGTGCTTCATTAGGTAAAACAGCATGGGTCTGGTGCTGGCCCCTGGGCACTATCATCAGTGTTGGAAGTGTAGCCAATGAATGAGTGGGGGGCAAATTAAACTTTCATTTAAGTTTTCTTATTCCGCTGCAGAGTGAGAGTGTGTTTGAGGCTTTCATTCTTAGGTCCACGTGACACTTAATTATTGGAAATGCACGTACTCTGTGTGCTACTGTAAACAAGTCTTTACAGGTTGTTAGAGCACATGACTAGCACCCCCCTGGTTTGCTATCTAGCCAGGAAAGCATCACTGCTACTTAAGGCGGGCCTGCGGCCGGAAAACAACACCCAATCTTGGTTAGTGCCACTGACACCTTTTGGTTGACGCCTGCCGCATAATGTGCAGAGGATCACAATGGGCAGACTTTCTATCTCGAATTGGCGCCCTCCGCTAGAGTGGAGCGATAGCGCATGTCAGGTGATTTATTGTTCACCGTGAACAGACTATTTTTTTTTATTTGCTGACAATGGACCTGGGCCCCCAGGAATAGCTGCCACCAGTCGGGGTTTGACTGTCCTCCCTTACCTCGACAGATGTACACTTTAGGGCAGCCGGACGCTCGCTGCAGCACAGTTGTAGGGCCTGGCTTTCTGTGAAGGTTGCTGCAGGCTTTCCTCGAAGTGCAGGGGTCTCCGTTTCCTATAGTTTTTATGTTGTTTCGACTTCGAAGGTAGGAACAGTTAAAAAAAACAAACAAACAACTAGAGTACTGTTTGTTACAGCTGTTGTGGTGCAGGGGCCCGTGCGTTGCATTATAGGCCAGGTTTCCCTCTCCTGAAGGTGTTTTCAGTTGGCTTTTACTTTACGCCATGCAGTACAGAGGGCCTCTGTACTGCATGGCGTAAAGTAAAATGCTTAAATTGCTTAATTTGTAAAATATGAAGTCCAGATGCTCACGTTTTTGGTGGAGGCCACACCCACTTCTCACGACTCCACCCACTTCCTCCACTGGCTCCACCCACTTATTCTATTGGCTCCATCCACATACTCAACTGGCACTGCTGAAAGCTAGATGTAATACCCAATCAGCAATGGATCCTTTCTCAAGTAAGGTTTAGATAGGAGCTCCCCCTGCCCTGGGAAAATTTAAAAAAAAAGATTAAATCAAAAGTGCATTTAAAGCACAATTTTGGAATAAATTAGCTAAAATGACTAATGCATTGAAAAGGGACATGTGAAATATTCCAGTACTCTACGTGCCAATTTAGGGAAAGAGCAATACTTTGTGTTGTCATTTTTAGCAGAGCCTAATTGTGCCATGAGTTCAAAGTTATAACTTTTACATATCTTATGTGAGAAAACAAAATGTTCTGAAAAACTCCAAACAGATACATTTAATAAAATCATATAGTACACTTGAATGAGCCATGTGTCATTTCAAGTGGCTAAAGGGGTTTGGTTCATAAATAGTTGATTAATATACCAATTGGGCTTGTTACTATTACTCACTCTCCCGGAGCAAAATATGTGCATTTATTAAAATTCAAAATAGTAAAAAAACATGGAACTTAACTGGTGTTTCTAAATATAGTTCTGTATCACAGATAAGACCAAGATTACAAAAGACGCACATATTTTCTATAAGCACTGTGTTTCTTAAAATTCACTTGGTCATCAGAATATTGGAAGAAACATTTTTGAACCTGGATGTTCCCAATGTTACACGTCTGGGGGTTTATTTTCTTGATCATCCAGCTCCTCTTTAAATATTTTCCCTAAATTAATGGTGATCCAAACCTGAATCTGAAATAAAGATGCATTTCAGAATTCATCACTTCAGCATAAGGGTCCTCTCAACAAAGCACTAGCAGCACAAATTATCCAACTGCTCTTTTGCTAATTTCTCAAACATAGAATTCAAACCTTCTCACATACTACCACTCTTGGACGCGTATTCAAAAAGTTCCAACATGCCACAGAGCATGCAAATTGTCTTCCCAACTGAACATTTCAGATCATGCCATATTGAAGGCTTATTTAGATAAAGCAAATGTCTTCACAGCCTTTTCTCTCTGATAATGTATGCTCTTTGAAAGAGCACCTATTTCCTGGAGTGGGAGATTCATGCATGTTATCAAACAATATGACTTCTTTTTATACTGCATAATACACCAATCCCATTCTTTGTATGTTTCATAGTAAAATTATCAAATGCACAGGCAGTGGTAAACATACTAAGCACTAACCACTGTCACACACAAATCTATAGCCTCACCCAACTGTTGGTCCCTCTAAAATACCGGAGTCAGGCAGGCACGCAAATCGAAATATGTTTCTCTGGGCATATTCCTCTTTCCTAGTAGTCATGAAATCTATCACAGCGTCATCCAGTGCTTGTTTCCCTTGGGGGATTATATTTTGCACAATGTCACTTATGTTACCCAAGGGTGCACCACAACTCAGTTTACCCGGTACATATTACTGGCCCTGGTCGGCGAAATTAAGTGCCTGAGTCCACCACCACCTGCTATCATAGGAGCAGATTCAGCACTGGCCGTATCACAAGTTATCTCCAGCTAGCACAGAAATGTGTTGCCTTAAACACTGTTAATGCTTAGAGCTCAGGGTCCACAAATGTAACCCCTTCAGCGCGGCGCGGATTACCGCGCCATGCTGAAGGTTCTATTGAGTGGGCGGGGCCGGGATGGAGCAGTTCCGTCATGCGCACAGCGCAACCGACGCGCATGACGGAACCGCTCCGTCATGCGAATTGAAGGGGTTAAAGAAAAGCTTCCTGAATCAAGTGTTAGTAAACTAAGGAAAAGAACATTTCCAATTGCAAATTAAGGATAGCAATTAAAAAACGCACATTAGCTACTTTAACATGTGCGAACTGCTCTAACATGCAAAATACTTCAAATGGAAATATTTTGGTAAGATTTTAGAAACAGAGCCGAACTTCTCTTTCTAACAAGACCGTAATTGATGGCTCCCATTAGGAGGGTACATACTGTGCGGTGCGCCATATCTGTTTTTAAGAGCCGGAGAGAGAGAGAAGACAGCGCACACACAAAATACTTTTAAATGTTTCTAAATCATTAAGTGAATTGAGGAAAGTTAACATTGCTGCGCAGAAAGCATCCATGTTACGAAAAGCTGTGTCAAACTGACTAATATGAGACGTTGCAGAAATACCTACCTTGAGGCCTGCTGCTGCATACTGCACGACACGTTGCTGCTTCAGATAATACGACACTGACCTGCCGGTGCGTGTACGTCTTATGATAAAACGATGGGCCGGCTGCGTAGAATTAAAAAAAGGTTACGCACGCACGCTGCTGCCGCGCCTGCCGCAGCCAAATTTGACCAAAGCCAGCCCAATCCGTGGCCCGGCCATCGGCAACACTGACTGGAGGCATGGATGCATTATTGGCTCAGCTCTTCAACTGGAGGGAGAGCGCGGAACATGTGAATAGTCAATTTTTTTATTTTCTTTGACCCACGTGCAGTTGTTGCTGTGAGTTTGTAGTGGCAGTGCACTCAGGTCTAGACCCGGCTCTGATGAATAAGTGCCTGGTGCTAAGCACCGGAAAGAACCGGCACAAATTAAGCACTGACAGAGGCCCGTGTGTCCTGTGCATTTATAAGCAGTTGCAGCCAGTGCTGGGACCGCTTACTTTTGATTTGCTAGTTCCGCCTGTGAATGAGAATGACATGGGAATCGGCCCTTTTAACTACGACGATGTGGGGCCGCCTCTCTCCTCAGGTGCTGTGTTTTCACAAATAATAACCACCTTCTGCAGATTCTTGCGAGTCCAGGAGTTTTCTGGCAACAATTAAAATCATACCAACATAACTCTGTGAATAATGTTCCTGCTGGACCAAGATCGGCGTTTTGTATAGTGGCAGTTTTCACTCAACCTGAAGCAGCACAGAGGGTCAATATGCCTGCTGCAAAGAACGCGTACATGTAGATCACTAAAGTGCATTTTATGTGGGTAGCTCAGTGGGTTACTGATTTTGTCACATAGATCCTTTTCTTAATCGCGCTTCATAAGGTACAATCCTAATATAGCACAATTACTTATGAACTACACTGAAGAGGCTATATTCAAACTGCGTGTTATTGGTTAGAGCAGAGTGCTATTTTTTCCCTCAGACTTTCATTATCCTAATGTTGCTAAAAGGTTTAGTTTGGATAGAAATATATTTTTCTAAGTAAAACCAACCACCGTGGTACCTTTTAAATCATGAGTTTGGGCTTCTCCAGACCAAACACTCTTAAAATATACTGCTTACTACTATGGATGAAATGTGATTCGACAACTTGTAATCCTCACTGTTTTATTAACATATAATTTAGACTGATTTACACACATATGATAAATTGTCTGTCTATAATGTGTGCATGATGTAAAGTGCTCTGACACCCTACACTAGTACGGGGAGCGCTATAAAATAAATGAAAAACATGAAACAGATCAATTAGTGCCCTTCCATTTCAGGTGCTTTGTAGCAGTTTTAAGATCCTCTTGCAGTTTCTCGCTCCTCATATGGGAGTAACTTCTGATATTTATCTGTCTCCATGGACTTCATTGCTTGATTTTACTCGCGAGAAAGCGTCACTCTTAAGTGTCACACATTGGTCATTGAATGTCACCCAAACTTGGCAGCTATGGCTCTATACACTAACACAAACAACACACACTCAATATTATTCATTTGTTTGAGGGGCCTGCTTGGAGGATGTGCCTGCAGTCATAAGTGTAGCCAGGCTCCTTAGGTACATGGACAGGCAGCAATTGCCAAGCATATGTAAGATACCCATGCCTGCTCTGTGGGCGCGACTCCTTCAGATTTAACCCCACACCTTAAAAAGCCCTACAAAGTAGCAAAAAATACAGGAAGACCATTTCTGCATCCAAGAATCAAGTGGTCGACATCAGTAAAGAAAAATATATAGCACGTTAGAGGGATTTTTAAATCCTAAAAGGCTTAAATATACAAAGTAAAATGTTGGCCAGAGTAGTGAACTGTTAATTTAACTGTTTGAGTCAAAGATTTACTATTGCAGATACTTATATGCAGCATGTGAGAAATGCTTGAATCACAGCAACGCCACCACAAACTTTGACCATTGTGTTAAATTGATAATAGAACTTGCACAGTTGAACCAGGAACAATTAAAGTTATGAGATTGATACATTGGCCAAAGGAAGCCCTAGAAACTGCAGTAAACAGTGATGAAATGTGTCAGGCAGATTTGTGGCCAAGGCATGAGCGCCATCCTTGCCATGTTTGGAAACCATCCAACATGCTTCTTGAGATTGTGAAGTGAATTATGAGCCCAGGGACAAAAAGTACAGTCAACAACACTCCTGATTATAGGCAGAAGACTCACACTTTAGTAAGCTACACATAAAACAATGCTGGCTTTTGTCAGTGGGTAAAACTTCCTTTACTTAAGAATTGAACCAACTAACTTCGCTGCCAGCCCACTCCACCAGGAGTACTATTCCATGTACAGCATTTCCCATGTTGATATAATTGCTTTAGCTGCATATGCTTTATATGTGAGACATGATTACCCAGCCATACCCACCATTTAATGTGTCTGTGGTGGGTATCTGCACACCAGAAAACCAACACAAAGACACAAAGAATGGACCATACATTTCACAGTAAGAGGTATCAGCTCCACATCAAAATAGGTGTAGGCTGCCCAGTGTCCACGAATGAGAAGGAAATGTTGATAATGTTAACTCACAAGGAAAAGGCACTTGCAATTCCAGTCCCAAATATCACGTTCAAGCAAAGTTTGGCCCTAGCAAGGAAATATTGCTAGTTTGCATAGATAAACTAGATAAACTACCCAAGTGTGGCGATGTAGGAACAGTGAGAGACACCACAAACTACAGGCAGTAATCATCTAGATTAGACTATGCCTGATAATAAGACTATGCCTGATAATAAGAAATGTGATGGTAGACATGTTTCAAGGCCAAGATGGAACAGTGGAGAAGGCCTACTTGTTTACAGTAGCTCTAACCGCTATGCTCGTCTATCCACTGAAGCCTCATTCTGAAGCCTCATTCTGAAGAACTCAGCCCTATTTAGGCACACATAGCCTAACTCTGAATTACACTGGCCTGCCATACCTAACAGCAATGTAGCAGCAAAGCTATTGTGTGTTGTTGTGTAATGAAACAGTACATTGCAAACTGAAAAGCATCGCTGCAGTAGGTAGGGCGTGGGAAGGCTAAAGAACCAGATCAACCATTCCCAGGTAGGGGGAAACTTTAACACAGTAATATGCAATACTCTTGAAT
This sequence comes from Triturus cristatus, assembly GCF_964204655.1. NCBI lineage: Eukaryota > Metazoa > Chordata > Amphibia > Caudata > Salamandridae > Triturus > Triturus cristatus. The sequence continues at coordinate 839,590,023 of NC_140584.1, forward strand.
TTCCACAGTTATGACAAAAATAACTTCTCTGCTGTTCTAGGAAAATAGCTCTTCAACATTTAGGGCCTGAATCACAAAGGTAAAAAGACACTTTTGAGTAAGTTTTAATTTTTTTGGTATTCACAAACTACACATTAATAGTAAGTTTACGACTGTGGAGACTCCGCAGTAGGGATGAGAACTACACACATAAAGAAAGGAGAGACCTATCTTTTATGTGCAGTTTTCCACCCTTACTGCGAAGTCTCTGCAGTTGTAAAATTTCTATTAGTTTGTGAATACAAAATAAAATAAAAAATAACACAAAAGTGAATTTTACCTTTGTGAATCAGATCCATAATGATAGGAACTAGTAAATAAAACACATCATTTAAAATGTTTGGAAATATTTTTTTGGTCTTGGTGTGACAGATTGATTACTTCTGCACAAACCTGAAATTTTTGGGAAATGGAGGAGCAAGCAGAATTATGCAATGCAGCCTATATTAGAAGAAAAAATGGACAGTCGCAGCATGGATGAGAAAAGAAACGAGCAAACAATTTCTACAAGTTGTCCAATAAGGGCGAATCAATCTGGGATCCTGACAAAACGTGAAACAATTTGTTCAAGTTGACAGTTATAACATACATATACGTGTTTCCATCTTAGTGACCCTCGTTCACCCACAACCGCCGCACCACATTCAGACACCGGACTCAGTGAGGTGTTTTTTTGTGCTGCACGGGTATGATGTAAAATCCTTCCTACATAACTACTCAATTATTATCCTACTTCTGCAGTTACAGTTCGGTTAACTAGTCCATATGAGCTGGGGCAAGAACGGTTAAACGCGTGCCAATGAACGATGCTACACAGTTCCAGTTTATCAAGTTGTAAGTTTCAATTGTTTTATGAACTCACAAGTTGCACATTCGCTCCTGTCTAATATATGAGGTCCTTGTTTCTATGGGCCTTTTTTCCAGTGAAGTTCGATTAAGTTTTCTGTATTTCTGATATTATGCCTGAATTAGCCAGTCTGCTTGTTATTGGGTTTAATTCTACCCATCTTGGTTCAGATCCGAAGGCTGAAAGAGTATGACACTACATTATCAATATGATATTTGGGTTCAGAGTCACCGGCTTTTCTTTCTCACACAGTGGCAGTTATGACTCACCGTGTGCATATTTCCCTCACCTGTTCTTTTTTCTTTGTAGTATTTATAAAACTCCAACTGTCACCCCTGTTGGCCATCCTAATGCGCAAATCAATAGGACTACTGCGGTATACAGAGTCATAAGATTCCAAAGGAAAATCTTATTCATAAGTATATTAATTGAGGGAATAACTGGGTCTTCAGAATTTTCCTAAATCTCAGGAGGTTAGCCTCTTTTCTAATATGCACAGGTAATCTATGCAGTGATAGAGAATGCACGGCCGCTGACCAGAGAGCAATAAAACTGAGACCAAAAGCGGACACTGATCAGACCTCATTTCAGAGACCATAAAGGATGATACCACTTAAAACAGTTTTTCAGAAACTGAATAGCTAGGTAAATAAAATTCTTTCTGTGTTCCTAAACCGGGAGCATATGGAGAGAATCCAAATGGAGAGAAGCTATGCTAAATGTGATCTCTAGATTTTAAGCCCAGCACCAACCTTACAACATAATTGTAAACTAATTGAAGCTCGGAGTCAGCTAATCAAGAAGTACAAGTTAGACAGCATTTCAATAAATCAGCCACACGGTATGAAAGCATTCGAGATCATTGAGACAAAGAACAAACATAAACGCTTCTTTGAGATTCAAAGTTTTAGGAAGCAAGTCCGTACCACCAATTTAACCTGCTCACCTGCAATAAAGGGCAAGTCAAGTTTCATGTCTCTATGTCTCATAATGGGAGTAGTAGTTGGCTTAAGGCGCAAAATGCCCTGCCAGAACGGGCGATTCCAGGGGAGAGTAGGTCTCAGAGGACCGAGAATCTGTCTTGCTGCCTATCAATTTAAGATGATGACTAAACATACGTCGTTTGGGATCTTTAGTAAGATCTGGGGATCAAGGGCAAGCCATGTAAACATTGAAAAGTAGTGGGGACAATATATATCTTAGAGGGACCACTAGTGTATGGTATGAACTGATGATGAGGAAGGTTCCACAATTAACTTGGAATTACCTGCCAGCGAGGAAATTACCAACCCATTCCCATGCATTGTCTTCGATACCAAAGTCCCTCCGATGATGTAAGAGAATCAGATGATTTACCATATTGTAGCCACTGACATCCTACATAATCAGTGCGACAGGGATGTTATTGTCGGCACAATGGCATAGATTATCTATGAATGAGACAACTTCTACCCCTGCACTGCCACCTGGCTGTGGCTGAAACCCTACGTGAAGGGGATGCAATTAATTGTTTGTTGCCTGCAATCTCTGCATGCATTTGCAAGAAGTTTTCATGTTTTGGAGAAAGTTTTGGTAAAGGTGAGGAGTTATTTATTTATTTACTCATTTGTAGTGCGCGGCGAATCATCCCCAAGGGGATCTCTCGGTGCCTGAGAAGAAATCAGTTCATGGGCAGAGGAGTCTTAGAACAGCCAGGTCTTATGCAATTTTCGGAATTGAAACAGGTTAGAGCATGCACGGATCTCGTCCGGGAGACTGTCCCAATGAACTGGGGCTAGGTGAGAATAGGCCAGACCTCCCATTTTGGATTTCTTAATTCTCCGCGTGCACAAGAGCCTGCGGTTGCTAGATCTCAGCTGACGCATGGGTAGATAGAATTCAAGTTTCTTCTTAAGATAAGAAGAGCCCGTCTCATGAAGCGATTTAAACACAGTACATAAAAGCTTAAAGATTGCTCGTTTTTTGATGGGAAGCCAGTGTAGTTGACGTGAAAGGGATAGAGATGGAGTGCGTGCCGGTTTATTGGGGGCCAGGCGGGCCGCAGTGTTTTGAACTACCTGCATTTTAGCTAATAAATCTTCCCTCATTACGGCCAGGAGAGAGGTGCCATAGTCAAGTCGACTAACCAAGAGTGACTGTATAAGGATTTTTCTTGACGCGAGCGGTATCCACGGGAAGATTTTTCTGAGCATCCTCATTATTCCAAAACAGGTGCCCGACAACATCTTCACCTGTTCCTCCATGGAAAGTTTATTATCAATTCTGATGCCTAAGTTCTTGGCACAGTTTTTCGGGAAGGGCGCCCCTCCTAATTCTACTGGCCACCATTCTGGGGTCCAAAGTTCCTCTGCTTTACTAAACAGCAATATCTCTGTTTTGCGCAAATTGAGCTGGAGCGAGTTCTTCCTCATCCATAGGGCTATGTTGGACATACAGTGTTTAAACTTTTCTTAGGTCACTGCCGGGTCGGCCTCTATTGGAACTATCACCTGCGTATCGTCAGCGTACGATATGGTCTCAAAACCGCAGCTCCTAGCGATTGAGGCTAAGGGGGCCACATATATGTTAAACAAAGTGGGACTTAAAATAGATCCCTGGAGTGGTCTGTGCCACAAAGGAGTCCAACTGGACACATTGTGATCTGTCGGTCAGATAGCTCTGAAGCCATTTAAAGGCCATGCCTCCCACACCAATATCTCGGAGCCTATCCAAAAGGATACGATGAGAGATGGTGTCGAAGGCAGCCGACAGAGAAGGAAGAACAAGCATCACCGGTGACCCATTGTCCAGTGACATCCTTATAGTGTCAGTGACTTCCAGCAGTGCAGCCTCGGTGGAATGACAGGCTTGAAAACCCGACTGGGATGGATCCAGAAGGTTATTCTGTTCCAAATAGCCAGAGAGATGCCGATTGATTATTGTCTCCATGATCTTCGAACTGCCAGGAAGAAGAGAAATCGGCCTGTAGTTTTGTAAGTCAGTTGGATCTGCCAGAGCCTTTTTCAGTAGTGGTTTAATATGTGCGTGCTTCCACTTGCAGGGAAACGTGGCTGTAACTAACGAGATGTTACAAACTTCAGCCAACGCATTAGCTACGACTAGAGTCAGTTCTGATATAACAGCAGGGGGAGCCGGGTCTAATGGGGAACCAAATTTTGCGTGCATTAATAAGGAGCTCACTTGTTCACCAGAGTTATTTCCTTTGCATCATTATTTGCAATCCTAGCTACTGCAGCTCTTTGTTTAGCTCTGGTGGCATCTTTGCTGTCACCTTCTTATGTCCTTGGCCCAGTTTGAGTTCTTGTGGTATGACATTTTTTCTTGTAACTGCAAAGGTATATTTCCAGTGTGCACTGCGTGATCCTTTGGACATTGCTACTGCCTTGGAAAGACTGACAGTGAATGGCAGTATGGAGGACCATAAGGTTCCTCATTCAAATTGCAGTGACTTCTAAGTCTGGTGCCTCTACCATACAAGAAAGATCAGTCACTGACAGAATGGATGAGTTCCACACTTGTACGCAAAGCCCTCACAACGAAAACTGAACACTGTCCCAACTTTCACCCTGAGGGAAGACAGAATTATTGCTGTCTCTCTGCAAGGCAAGTCTGGAGAGGCAGACTTAGTAGGTAAAGATGTGCATTTACAGTAAAGTCTGGCATGAAAAAACTAATTTTAAGAGCACGGGGTGTGAGGGTTATTTCTTTAGGTCGACCATCTACTGGAGATCTACAATACTGCAGACACACATAACACAACTTTTAAAAGTGCCTTACCACAATTCCTTTGGGGCAATCGCATGATTTTGACACATGTTTACATTAAGTAAATAAATAAAAAGAGAAACTATAATAAACTACCATAAATCGTTGGAAAAATGATAAAGCAGAATAAACACTAATATGATTGTGTTCAGATTGTCAAACCACTGGGGACCCAAACCTAAGGAACTTGCCTCTAAACGCTACTTGATTTTGCAAGGCATCAAAATTGTTAGTATTCCTAAAAGCGCTTTCCCCAATGGTACTGCAAAGCCCTCAACCAACAGCTCTCATCGACTTTAATATGCCAACGGTAATATATGGTAAATTGAGCACCATGGATAGCTCCAGAGTTATCCTTGGTGCTACAATTTATTATAATGTAAGTCTACGGAGTGGTATATGGAAAAAGCCTAAAGCTGTATATAAAAAAACGCACCGGCCTGCATTGTGTGCTCTTTCCCTTTGAGTTTTTCCTGTTCACTTTGTCTCTGCCCCAACAAGGCCATCTGAGTGGCAACTCTAGTGCTCTTTAGCACAAGCTAAGGATTCTGCTGGCTTGGGAGTAAGCCGAAAACGTCCACCAGCTTTGTCCTCAAGAGAGTAACCTTCCTTGAGTATTTACTGGGAGGCTGCCTGCATGCAGTCTGTCGATACTTGAGGGTACAGCTTCCTAAGCAATAGGGATGGGGGAACTGAATGTACCATTAAAGATCAAAGAAGTCTCCCATGGCTTCTGCCTAAACTTGACGAAGTGGAGAGAAGAAAAACAAGCATTTGCAATGCAATAGGTCTCACATTACTGATAGTTTGAAGTATTGGCTTTGAAAATAACGCAACACCAATAACTCATACTTTCAGTAATGCCAAACCTAGTGCATTGCAAATGCTTGCATAGTGAGCTAGGAACCAGCATTGTATTTCTTGTTGCAGTACTGCATGTTGCTCCTAGAGGTCCCTAGTGAGCAAGGCAACAGTGTGAGAAGTTGGCCTGATGTATGATGTCACTAGTTCTAGTGTACACCTTATATCAGTCCAAACAACCCTTATGGTGATTGGTTGTAAAGTCAACCTTATAGACCAGCTATCCTAGTGGTAGCATGGACAAGAGCAGTCTTAGGCTAAACTCTGAATGGCATGTGAAGCCAGCTGTGATACCATATATAATCCCTTGAATACCAAATGAAAGGACACCACAACAGATATATATATATAAAATAAAGTGTATTTATTCTAGTCAAACCCTCAGCACTCTTTATGAGATTAGAGGTAAGTACAACACAGTCTTATTTAAGCATACATTAAGTCACACAGGTAAGTAATACAGTTAGGCCCTAGGGGCCACGCAAACCATATACTAAAGAAGTGGTATAAGGACCACTGTCACGGGAATAGGATAGGCCTAGGCCTAGGGAATCGCTGGGGCTACACTACACTAGCAACAGTTAGGAAGTGGGAGGCCCACGGGATTCAGGTGCAGAGTGGAAACACTCACGCGTAATGCGTAAAAGTCGATAGAATTACTAGCAGTTAGAAATGAACAGTTTAAGGACACTTCTGAAGCAGCTAGAGAGTCGAGACTCGGAAACTAGACCCTAGGATAGTCACTACCCTTGTGAGCACCGAAGTACCCAAGTTACCTAGTCCATGGGCTGCGGGTGCATAGGTGTGAACTTGCGTCGGGTTTCGTCGTGGACTTCTATGGATGCCTGAAGGAAAGTTGCTGACAGGCAGTCAGTGAAGAGTGTCCGGTGGATCCCAAGGCTGGGATCAAGAAGAGAGGATAACTGCAAGCAGAAGGGACAGAGCCAAGGTCACTAGCCAGTGACCACGTGGAACCAGGAAGGAACCAGGAGATGTCGTGAAGATTGCAGGTGAAAGGTGAAGCTTGTCGCTGCAGCCACGGGTACCAGGAGACGTCGAGGACGACCAGGACCAGGAGGCGAGCTGTCCCACGAAGGCTCTTGCTGTCGGCGGCGGCGAAGTCGAACTAGGACTCACCAAGCCTTGGCAAGCGGAACCCACGAAGAACGGAGGACTTGCGTCTGGTGCAGACCAGGAAGGTCTGGGGTGCTTCTCTTTTGCAGAGAAGCGGGAGCCAGTCTGGAGGAGCCAAACCAGCAGTGAAGATTTCAGGGAGCGTCGTCATAAAGGGCACTAGCCAACGGGCAAGCAACCGGATTGACGCGGCAAGCAGGAAAATGCAGAAGGGCCTCACGCAGGACTCGTGGAGTGTGGGGGGCTGATCTTCGGTGCAGATGGTGCTTGGGGTTGGGGCTTCTCAATCCCCGGTGCACAACTTCGAGGGTGCCTCAGAAGCTGCGCTGGAAGATACTAGCCACTTTTCCCAGGTAGCCGGTCCCACGTCTCTCGTCGCCTCCACGGATCTCAGCTCGGCTGTGGATGTGGATCAGGGTCGGAGAAGTCTGGAAGTCAAGGCTCTGGTCGGGCTCTGCAGTCGGTCCCTCGTAGAACTTCAGCAAAGCAAAGGGTAGTCTCTTGATGGTGCCTGTTTGCACAGGGTAGCCACTCCTTGGCCACAAGGGAGATTCTTCAGTCTTCTTCTTTCGTCGAATGTCGAAGGTCCAGAGTTTCTGTTCAAGTTGCAGGTTCAGGATAATCTAATCTCCTGGGGCCCAGCTACCACTCTTATCCAAATCTGGGGGGCTGGGTTACCTGCTAGGTCACGCCTTATGGGTGGGACCTGGGAGGGGGGTGGTTACACCCCCTTCCCTTTGTCCAGTTTCGCGCCAGGACTGGGGCTGGAGTGCCCCAGCACCGGTTTGAACTGGACTATGCACGGGACACCTTGTGTGCCCCAGGCATGTCTCATTCTTTTCATCCCTCCCTTCCCCAATACACTAAGGCCTGTCTGGGGTGGTGCTCGCACCTCCCAAGGCAGGAAACCTATTGTCCAAGCCTCCCTTGCCGGGATCACTCCCAGCAGCAGGAGGTCATACTCGTGTCTGTGGCAGCAGCATCCATTTTGTGATGCTGGGGCTCTGGTTAACTTTAACCGGATAAGTAGGTTATAACATGTCTTCTCCCTCTAGAAGGGAGGGATAATATCCTCATCCCCAGAAATGGGATGGGGGTATTATTCCAAAGTGTTAGACACCTTACACAACATGTTTTGATAAAGCCAAACCATAGTTACCATAACCGTTTAAGATTATAAGGCACTTTAAGAGTATATGGTAGGCTATATCATAGAACAGCTATAAGGACATGGTTCCGAAAGCTGCAGACAGGCTCAGCTCATGCTAGAGCACCATCTCACATGTTACCAAGCACTCTGCCTCCAGGATTGTTAAGGCCTGCCATAGGAGTGGCTGATAGGTACACATGTGTCTATATGTAAGTTAGGTATAGGAATAATACACCTAAGCAAGGAGTGATTATACGACCTTGCCCCAGCTGAGTGATCAGCCAGTTGTGTCATAATGGAAGGCCAGGCCAGGGGTGGCATAATACATGCTGCAGCCCCTGGTAGGCCTAATGTACACCTATGCCCTGGCTACCTAAGGTACACTGTACAGGGGCCAATAAGGTGATCCTATCCAAATGGGTTATGCACCTAAAGTACATAGTATCAATTTAGAGAGAGAACAGCAGGGCTGTGGGTCTGATTAGCAGGCCCACAGCCACATCTATGTCGAAAACCAGTAAAGCAAAAGCAAAAAGTGGGGGTGAACATAGAAAGCAGACCCTACTCTCCTACAAACAGCACTGCATGTTAAGGTGCAGTACTGCAAGTTGCTCCTAGAGGTCCCTAGTGAGCAAGGCACCAGCACTGCATGTCTAGGTGCAGTACCGCAAGCTGCTCCTAGAGGTCCCTAGGGAGCAGTTTTGAGACGTTGCTGCTGCTACATTAACAAACATTGGCATAGCCAATAGGTCTTGCCTTTGGGACCTTATATCTGTTTAGCAAGAGATATTGGCTTTGCCAAGGTTTTAAAGCTATGTTGTAGAGCAATGTGGGTACTGTGCAGTATGTTGAAAAGTTATAATATAAAAGTGTTATAAACATTTTTGTTACCTTAAATGTAACCAATAAGACATTAAGTACAACTGAACAACCCTATTAAAGAAAGCACATAAAAATGTCTTCCAGTTTTTTTGTCCTTGCAGTGCTGGCAACTCCTTCTTGCCTGTTTCAATACTCATAGTTTTTTTTTTTTTATATGGGATGGGGTGGTTGGAGGTTGGGAAATAGTTCCTGCCCCAAATGTTCAACAGCATTTGCGTGAACTAAGCGGTGTTAAGGGCTCGCTGCTGCACAGATGCTCCCGGTTACCTTGTCCTTACAAACAAACCACCCACAGTGGGCTTCTGCAACTTCAACAAAAGGACATGCCATTTGTTTAATGGAATGAGAGTAGCAATGCCCTGCCCAGGGTCTCAGCACTGCACAAATGAAATGGAGCCCAACAGGGCTTTAAGTGGGCCTGGTCCTGCCGGTGCTCAGAACCGGCAGTTCTAAAAAGCAGGTACGGAGACGTGTCGCTATCGGGCTCTCCATTTCTGCTCTCACCCTCTGGGTAAAAAAAAAAAATCTTAACTCTGGAGCAGTACCACTCTTCACGTCCTTTGTGGTAACTTCAAAAATAATCTTTATAGTTCTTTCACAGTCTCATCATTTCCAAACCGAAGCATTTTCAATATTCTATACAACGAAGCCATAGTTGTTGCTTAACTATCTTATGCAGCTAAAAGCCAGTGACAAAGCCAATAACCCTGGCTTGTAGGTATAATGTTATTTGCTGTATTATATACATCTGGGTGCAATCACTGAAACAGCAAAATACCAGTCAGGTGGCACACAATGCCAAGCAGAGTTTTTTTAAGCTGAGGTGTATTTAAGCCACGCCCTTAATTATACTGGCCACACCCCTTTGAGAGACCCCCCCACTTTTTTCATCCCACTTATAGCCCTGGAGCCCACGCTTCTCCACAAACTAAACATTTATTGTAAGGGATGGCGTGTGCTTCCCTTGACCCCTGTGTACCATGCGCTGCTGGCCGCCATTGTTGGTGATTAGGAGCAGTGTCGCCGGGGTGCTTAAAAGCAATTTGACAAATGAAAAATTAAGAGTTGTGCATGCTGTGCGACCATCATTGTGCTGCTACTGCTGCATAATATAGCTACCCATTGACAAAGGCAATAGCTCCCACTGCGTAGGTGAGACCTATTGGCTTTGTTAATGCTTGTTGGCAAATGCCAGGATCTCAAGTGAAACAAGGTCATTAAAACAGTAATCCATTTAGCTATGGACCATACGTGGTGTCGGCTAAGACACTGGTACAGGTGCATACAAATCCTTACCCGGAGAGGATCCATAGGGCTTAGCCCAGAGAAGGTAGAGATCCCGATCCACAGAAGAAACCTGATGAGCTTCAGAACCATGTAGAGCAGAAAAAGGGGAGGAGTTGCACTGCTCCTTAAATGTAAAAAGTTAAAGCGGCACATTTTAGAAATAAATAAAGGCGTGTGTAGAGTATTAAACCATTAATAACAGATGCTTAAAAAGCATCAGGAATTGGTCGAAGGCACGGGGAGATTAAGGCGAGTGAGTCTGGAGGCAGCGCCATGCACTCACGAGTGGCGAGAAGGCGAAAAAAAGTAGTGCAGTAAAAGAAAACATACGGCCACTGGTCAAAGGATCGATGTAGAAGGGTCAGTCGCCAGGGCCTTTACAAAAAAGCCACCAGGCAGGACAAATTAACACTGTTCTCTGACAAAAACAGTGGAATTTGTAAAGGCAGACTCTGAAACCAATCAAAAAGCAGGACGTGTTCAATTTCCCCCGAGAGAGATTACAGCATGGCTCGCAGCGCATGCGCACTGCCTCTAAGCTCGACCTAAAAAGTAGCATTAGTAGAATTATGTCATTCGTAATTTCTCTTCAAGGCTTTAATAGGTGGGCTAGGAGATTCGGGTTATGGCTAGACCGGTTTTGTTTAAATCATTTCACCACCCTCTGAGAGACGCATGCCCATCTTCACCTAAGGAAACACTGAAACTGAGATGTTGATAACACATAGGTAAATCCGCTAACATTTTTAACGAGTCCTACTCATTGAAAAGAAGCTGCCACCATTGTTCCAGGCTGCTTTAAAAGTGAAAGTGCGCATGGTGCGAAGTAAAGCATGTCGTGCCTGCAGCAGGAGAAAGGCATTCAATAAAATACTGCTTCCAGACTAAAAAGACGTACCATGTGACAACAGAAGTAAAAGGGCCAGTCCTCATGGGAGGTTGCAAATGAAGACAAGGCGGTACCAAGGAGGGATTAACAAGCTTTTATTACATATCAGAAGCCAGCATTTACGAAGGACAATGACACAAGCCAATAACAAATATGGGCGGAGAGTGGGCGGGGCTTCCAGTGCATACTCCAATACAGCATGCCGCGCAGAGCGAGCAGTGCATGCGCGCTGCCGCTAGGCTCGACCTAAAAAGAGAAGGGGTGAGATCTTTGCTAAAGACATTTGTGCCTGAGGTTCAGACAGCTCATCTTAAAATGCAATATACTCCCCTAAACCAGTTCCGGAAAGCTCCCAAAAAGTTAACTTGCTGTAATACATACACAAAATTTAACAACTGCACCTTTCAGGTTAACCCAGGGAAAAAAAGTGCAGAAATGCTTCCTCCTCAAATAGCCCGAAACCCTCGAAATGTTAACATAACTTTTGTCTGGCAGCTTTACCATTGCCCATTTACCCGAAATGATATAGCTACTGAAGTCCTCCAACCAGTACTGTGAATCCGGGAGTGCAACTGCATGGGTTTAGAATCAAACTCTAGATTCTAGTAGAGACCTGCTGCAATGGCGGACCCGATTACGTGGCAGGTTTGACTATATTATGCAACAAGTACAGGAAAATCACGTGGGAAGAAAAGACAAATTATTAAGCACATAATGCAATTAAATGCAACGTCTGTGGAATTTTCTGTGTACTCCGATATTTAACACATTGATATACGGGCGTTCCCAATGCCATTTAAAAAACGTTTCTTAGAAAGTTAACCACGTTCAGCATATCCTATTCAGATTTAATTCACAAACAATGAATGATTTGATTTTGTCTGAAGTTACAAGAATATCAGTGTATTAATATTGCCCTTCCTACTTCAGAGAATAAAATTGTTTGTGTACACATTCACAATGCCGAACTCAGCAGAACACAAGCCAACATTTACCAATATACACATTTCTTCTAACATGAGTACTTATTCTGTGCTTCCGAATTAAACATTAAAATAGTTTTTCAGCTTGGTCTTACTCCGTTTTCACACCAAAAAAGACCTATGGAAGTTTCTCTTTCCTTTTCAGAGCGCCCAGGCGAGCCCATGCCACCCCCCTCCTACGTCAGCTGCACTGGCTCCCGGTCAGGCAGAGAACAACGTTTAAGGGCCTCTGCATGTCACATAAAGCCATTTATGGCCAAGCCCATGGCTATATCAAAGATCGTCTAGCCAACTACACTCCTAGCAGAGCGCTATGGTCCTCGAAGGGCAGCCTGCTGTCATGCCCCCGCTTCAACCTGTCCTCTAAAGGAGGAAGAGCCTTCTCAACCTCCATCCCCCACATTTGGAACAGTCTTCCGGGGAATGTAGGCAAGGAACATGCCCTTCTCCCATTCAGGAAGAAGTTAAAAACAGTTATTTTTTTGGAAGCTTGGGGCGCAATCTAATCAATTACATCTCCTCACATGCTAGGGTAGGGCTCTCTCTCATAGCGCTTTGAGACCTGAAGGTGATAACGCGCTCTAGAAATGCGAATTACAATTACAAATAAGAAACTTTACTCCAGAACAATATAGCACATATTTTTTATTATATATGTGTCTCGGTAGAAGCCCACTTAGGAATCAAGACACCATACCTTAAAAACCAGTGATGCAACAGGTTTGGGATTATTGAAAATTGAAGTGTCCCTCTGAAATATCTTCTTGTTTTGAAAACATTGTCTGTAATGTTACCATGGATTTGCGTAATATAAAATAAATCATTTTCATGACAAGGAAGTAATCATTCTGTCCAACCCGTCATAATTACATTTAAGTATTGAAGGCTTTTGTTGCCTACTGTAAATAAAAGCTCCTTAACTAGTTCATTAATTTGGAATATGAATACTGATCTTGGCAAAATTGTCACCGCTTTACACGCCAGCGTAAAGTTTAAAGGTTACTCGTTAAATCCAGTTAAAGTGCACAGGTGCAGGCGCATAATTTCAGTGGTCCTGAATATAGCACAATCACAGAACTTTTACATGTATTCTAAATGTGAAAGGCATGTAAGAGAGCAGTGGGTTGATGAGATAGGAGATTTCTTTCAGAGGGATGTTATATATTCGTCGGTTGCCCAGGGGCTGTTCCTTCGCAATGACGGAGGAGCGTGGCCCTACTGGCTCAGAGACAGCAGCTAAAAAATAAAACAATATTTAATTATCGTTTTATTTCCAACCAACTGGATCAGCCAGAGTCTGCAGGGAGGGGCGGGCTGGGGCATGGGATGGAGAGGAGGAGTGCTATGTGGAATCTCTAAGTGAAAATGTATGTTTGGCCGGCCATCTCAAGGTGCCCAAACACACATGCGCGCTTCGGTTTCTCTAACCCAGCTGTATTAGAGAAACAGCACAGACTTCCTGTGCCTGAGGGAGCCTGCTCTGGCCAATCCCCACGCTGGTCTCATAGAATGAGAGCAGCGCAGGGATTTGACAGGGAGTCTGATGCAGCCCCTAGTGCCTACTGGGACAAGGAATTAGTAACATATAAATAAGTTGTATTTAACCTACTTCTGTGTTACAACCCTTTCCCCTTTTTCTGGACATTGATTGCAAAGGTATGTTTTGATTCCTGTAAACAACTGGATTGAGCTAAATGTGTATTTTTCATGACCGATAACTGCAACATATAAAGTAAAGAATCCCTGTGGTACTGCAGGTTGTAGCATTTTGTAGGTTCCAAATTTTCCAGTATTGAAATACAAGTGGTGCTGGAACAATTTTCAGAATGGAGGTGTTGCCATTAATGGTATAACATCAAAGTCATAGGGATTGTGAAAAATCTAAGCGTCTTACCAAACAAACAAGTGTATCATGTGCCCTGTCCGTTCAGCAGGAGAGTGGTAAAGGTGTGGCATGTAGCTGGTAGTGTATTTTAGAGCACGGGTGTGATAGAGCTCTGCAATTTCCAGACAGTACATTTCCACTGAAATGGACACAACATTTTCACAGGCATGCAGTTTTACTTGTAAAAATATATAGCATAAAAACAATGTGTGGAAATCAAGTTTCAGCGAATATCCATATTTTTTGCATCATCGAGTAAAGTGTCTAAATTTCTTTTGAATTTGCTAAAATCTTTGTTTCTATCACACTTCAGAGTTTTAAAAAAGTGCTCCATTTGTGCTTTCCTAATTGGTGATATAATCTGAAATATGCGTATGGGTCATTTACTGATATTTAAATGTGTGTTAGAAACAAAATGGCATCCTACCGTCTTTCCATTTGTTTCCTGTACTCCAGCAGGATTGTCACCTAGATCACTTTTAACCAATCCTATCACTTTGCAGTCATGGATATAAAAGAACACTCCAGTTTCTGACCCAATCAGCTGTGTACACTCTGCATATCACATATAGTTTAGCCATTTGAATATTCGGCCCCTTCTGCAAGCTGTTAGTGGATTGTATGGATGTTGATCCAGTGGAGGTTCCCGGTTAATATGTGATGGGAAGCACCTCGAGCAGATGCCTGGGCACTTCAAGCTCAACCACTTTGTGCAATGGTGAACACATAACCTATCAGCAATGTCATCCGTTGTATTTTACATTTTAATCATACATATTCGGTTGAAGACATTTAATTACTGTAAGTGATTTAAGGGTTGTGCAGTAAGCAGCCTTAGAATGATAATCTAGCACTTGCATTGCTTCCATTTATTTCTCTCTTTGGATACTGGATGACATACAGAGTCCTCTGCATTGCATAGTGATGGCCTTCCTTAAGGTACTGGTTGATGCTTCATTACTGAGGTACTATTCCCAACATCTGGCCACTCCATCGCAATAATGACTGCCCCTTCATGTATAGTATTCCTAAAGACCGGTGCAAAAATACTACTATATTATAACAGATTGTGTCACCTTATGGGAGTACCTTCACAGCATGATAATTGTACCCGTAAGTAAGCTGAATGGGTCGTTGTAGGATTACCAATAACTATGTCAGTTCTCTTCTCGCTCCCACAAAACCCAAATTCTGGCAGAAGAAATGCTGACCGAAGTGGTAACGAGGACTCCAAAAGTAACTATTGTGCTTCTTTATGTAGCAATTTCCTCTTTACGAAGTGTGTGGGGGGCCTAATTGAATAAACAATGCAATCAACCACTAAATTAGAAATAAGCAAGGTTGACACTTTAAAATTCTAAAAGGAAATGTTCTAAATCCAAACTCTGAAAGTGTATAACTTTCTAATCAGAATAGACAGCGTATTCGGTCATTTATAACCTTAGCAATTTATAACCTAAGTTCTTTTACCTAGGGTATGGCAACCATATTCCTATTCAGAAGGATATTTCTCATCTCAGATTCCCCACAATTTGAATTCCTCCAGACACAAGAGTAGATCTGGAAACTTTTTGGCAGTGGTGCAATTTGATTCCATGGCAGCTTCGTATGCTTTTGGAAGTGACAATACATTACTCTATATAGGCGCTACCCCCGAGCACTGGTGTCAGTTCCTTTTTCCCCCCACACACTTCGGTACAGATCCAGAGCTCCACTCCTGAATTTTCGTTGTGTTTTCACCGACATACAAAATTATTTTTCTGCGACATTGTGCTTGTGGCATGTCTCCCTAGAAGTCTACAGGCTTTAGGCTTTGCAAAACCTGCATGAACGAGATGTAGATACAGACCCACATAATGTCGGCTTTTCGTGACTTGGATTCAAGCATGACTTGAAGTCATGTGAAAAATGCTACCTGATGCAGCAAAAGGCGACCAGCAAGTGGGAGACAAAGCTGTATGTCACTGAGCACAACAAACTAAGCCAGTCGCCCTCCAAATTGCAGGTCTCTTCCCTCTACAGGTCTATCTCCTGATCTAAATCTCCATCCTCGGGTGAGTCCAAGATAAAGTCAAAGAACACATCTCTGCACAAACACAAGAGGTCAACATGGGAGTCCTTACCATGTTACACCCTCTCTAAGGAGAAATTTCACAGTCAACACTCAAAAGGTCTTTCTCCACACCAGTCATCTGACTCCAAGCCATTCATCAGCTGGAGCTGATGCATCCTTAAAATCCAGGGCTATCTTCAACTCCGTAGCAGATAGAGGAGACAATGCTGTGGCTCTTTCAGATGATCACAGGTCCCAGTAGAGCACTTTCAGGCCGCATTTCCAGTTGTAATCGTTCCAGCATCTGTACTCCTTTTCTGAAGGTTGCACTGGTTCCAGCAGGTTCGGTGCCTCTTCTACGGATGTGCCAGTTTCCATATCTGACCCAGAAACCAGTCTCTGATCTGGAGCACAGTTCCACTTGATCTTGATCAATGCTTTGTTATGATATCGCCAAGGCACAGCCCATTGTGTGGGGGGATTCTCTGGCAGTGCCTTTGCCTTAGCACCAGTATTTCAGTGCCCTGAAGGCTTCTTAAGGTCATTACCAGATGCAGAAGAGGAACTTCAGAATGCTCCACATGAGGATAAGGAGACCTACAATTTGTTACCCCCTCACTATAATGATGCTGGCTTCTATTTATCACTTCAAAATGGTAATGGCCTTGATACTTCACCATGGATGGGATTAGACTTTCCATTGAGGCTTCCGACAAAGGAAATTATCCTTGTTTGCAGTGGTGGTCCCCAGGGTCCCAGAGTTGTTAAAACTACAGCTGCCAACTGTGGAAACTAAAGCGAATTTGCTGCTTATAGAAATCGTGCACCCTACCCCACCACCCCCACTTAAATTACTTTACTACCTTTCAATGCAGCCCTGACAGTAGTGTTCAAAACTGTTGGAAATAGCCCTTTCCAGAGGGCTTTACCTCACCTTTTTGCTTTTCTCTTTCCCAGTTTTCCGCTGCTCTGGATGCTAGCCTTAGGACTTAGAGTGAGTTTGACACTGCTGTTCAGTGCTAAAGTGCTGTGCTTGTCCTATACATGATTGGCTGATTCGAGTTACCTGTAAGTCCCTTGTCAAGGGGTAAGGCATATACCAAGGGCATGTATCTGGTGAAGCCTGTGTGGACTGGTTTAGCATTTAAAAAGCTATGCACCAAGGTTCTGCATGTCTCTTGTTCTCTGGTGACAGGGTGCGGTGTTGGGAAGGAGTAGAGCATGTGAGTGTGTGTGTTGCATGCAAGGGACGTGAATGGCACCAGATGGTATGTTCGGTACGACAGGGCCTGCTTCGCCGCATTAGATTATTATGGGGGAAAGTAGGTAAAGGCTATTTCTACAAGAAGAAACAGTATCGTGTTTGATATTGATGAGTCTCTAATGGCGAATCTTTTCTGGTAGTGCGAGAGAATCTGACATTACGTGTGGAGAAATGTCATTTTTGTGACATTAAGTGCCAACTGTTGTGTCCCTGGTCCCTAAGTACTCTCCAAGGGCCGGTTGGTTGCTTCCTGTCCATGAGTTCCCAGAGACAATAAGGATCTCCCCGTTTTCACAAGATAGTCAGAACTACGCAGGGTGCGGCGGAAATGGGTGCAAGTGGTCGGTGTATCGCTAACCAAGGGTGAGCACAGGTGATTGGATACATGTAATGTACTTATCCTATTTAGAGTGGTAGCTTCTGACTGGCTTCGATGCGGCCTAGTCAGCCAGAAACTACTGGGTTCAATAGAATGTATACAAGTGATCAAAGACTGCCACTATCTCCATGCAAGGGTGTTACTTGGGAGGTTATTAGCTGAATTCAGAGCAACCATCATCGCCAGGAGTCTCTCTCTCATTCACATTAAACAACAGCTTGAATGAAATGTCGATTTACACTTCTAGCTTCTACCATAAGGAAGAAATTACCAATGCAGTGAGGCAGGCAGTGTTACAGGTATAATTGAGAACAATTACTAACTTTATAAAGAAGCTGCATGGGATTTGAGGGTATTTAGAAAGGAGCGGAAAAGCGATATAGTGATAAGGCTTTGAAGACTGTTATTGAGAAATTGTATTTAAGGTTAGTTAGTGAGTGTTTATCAATGCTAGATTGGGATCTGGGGGTATTTAGGGCCAACCGGCCAACAGTTAGGGAAGAAACAGGACCGGTAGGGAGGGATTACCATTGCTATTAAGAGACAAGGTATGGGAAGTTAGAGAAGGATTACCCACGCTAATGAGAGAGAGGGAAGTTAGTGAGGGATTATCCATGCTATTAAGAGAGGGAATTTAGCAATCAATCAATCAATCAGGGTTTTTGAAGCGCGCTACTCACCTGTGAGGGTCTCAAGGCGCTGGGGGCAGGGAGAGCAGCTCCGGTCAGTCGAAGAGCCAGGTCTTGAGGGTCTTCCTGAAGATGTGCAGTGTGGGGGCGCTTCAGATGTCTATCGGCAGCATGTGGGAGAAAGTTCTCCCACCTGCTCTTATTCTGCGGATGCGCGAGGGTTCGGCGAGGTCGACGGAGCGGAGGTTCCTCTTAGGTGCGTGGAAGGACATTCTATTGTTGAGATACTGGGGTCTGGTGTTGTGGAGGCATTTGTAGGTGTGGGTGAGTATCTTGAAAGTTACTCTCTTTTCGATGGGGAGCCAGTGGAGGTTGCGCAGGTGTTGGGTGATCTGTTCGTGTTGAGGGATGCCGAGGACATGTCTGGTTGCGGTGTTCTGTATCGTCTGGAGTTTGCGGAGCAGAAACTTGTTGATCCCGGCTGGGGGTGTGTGTCCGTAGTCCAATCTGCTG
Source organism: Triturus cristatus (assembly GCF_964204655.1). Lineage (NCBI taxonomy): Eukaryota > Metazoa > Chordata > Amphibia > Caudata > Salamandridae > Triturus > Triturus cristatus. The sequence continues at coordinate 839,608,583 of NC_140584.1, forward strand.
GTTATAAGTGCGTGGGTGACAGTCTTCCTTGATTCGGGGGGGATCCATTTGAAGGTCTTTCAGAGGATGTGGAGGTACTCACCATGCTATTATGAGCGAGGGAAGTCTGCTAGGGATCAACCATATGCTTGAGAAAGGAAGTTGGCAAGGGATTAACCATGCTGTTAGGAGAGGGAAGTTAGCGCGGGACCAACCATGCTATTAAAAAACAAAAGCAGTTAGGCATGGATAATCTGCCCTATTAAGAGATGCAAAAAGAACAACTGATGGACAGAATGCAGAATAATGTCATACATTCACCCCAGTACAGAGATCTGGGCCTAAATGCATCATTTTTTTGCTTCCCATGCCATTCCAGTTTGAACCCAGCCATATGCAAATCAGTCTTGACCCTGCGCCCACAGCCCAGACCGAACCACCGGGCCAGGTCCTCCCTGGACTGGAAACAAGCATCCTAGGACCGGTTTCGGGGTTTTATCCCTCATCGCCCAGGACAGCTTGACTCCAGTGGCATGGAGAGCACGGGACCCACGTCTGGGCATACCTGTCCCACTCGGGTGACAAATGCAACAAGCATTTACAATGCAATGGTCTCGGCAATATTATAGGTAGAGCTATTGGTATTGCTAATTTTTTTATCATTTTTGTATCCCTAAATAAATGGCATTGTCATTTCTATTGGCATTAGCTTTTTTTTGCATATGTGATACCTATTGCATTGGCAGAGAGAGAGTGAGGTAGTGAGATAGAGAGAGAGAGTGAGGTATTGAAATAGAGAGTGAGGTAGTGAGAGAGAGTGAGGTAGATACAGAGTGAGGTAGATACAGAGTGAGGTAGTGAGATAGAGAGTGAGGTAGATAGAGAGTGAGGTAGTGAGATAGAGAGAGTGAGGTAGTGAAAGAGTGAGGGAGAGGGATGTTGTGAGGTAGTGGTATATAAGCATAGAGTGATGTTGTGATGTAGTGAGATAGAGAGAGAGGTAGTGAAAGTGAGTTAGAGAGATAGAAAGAGTGAGATAGTGAGATAGAGAGTGATTGAGGTAGTGAGTGAGAGAGAGTGAGGTTGTGAGCTAGAGAGTGAGGTAGTGATGTTTTGAGAGAGAGAAGTTGTGAGATAGTGAGGTAGAGAGAGTTATGTAGTGAGAGAGAGTGGGGTAGTGAAACAGTGATTTAGTGAGGGAGAGGGATGTTGAGAGGTAGTGAGATGTAAGCAGAGTGGTGTTGTGATGTAGTGAGATAGAGAGAGGTAGTGAAAGAGACAGTGAAAGTGAGTTAGTGAGATAGAAAGAGTGAGGTAGAGAGATAGAGAGTGAGTGGTGTAGTGAGTTAGAGAGAGAGTGAAGTTGTGATATAGAGAGTGAGGTAGTGAGAGAGTGAGGTAGTGATCTTTTTAGAGAGAGAAGTAGTGAGATAGTGAGGTAGTGATATAGATAGAGGGGAGTAGTGATGTATAGAGAGTTATGTAGTGAGTGAGAGTGAGGTAGATAGACAGTGAGGTAGTGAAAGAGTGAGTTAGTGAGTGAGAGGTATTTTCTGACGTAGTGAGATAGAAACAGTGAGTGATGTAGTGAAGTAGTGAGATAGAGTGAGGTAGTGAAAGAGTGAGTGTAAGTGACTTAGTGTATTTGAGAGAGAGAGTGAGGTAGTGAGATAGAGAGTGAATTAGTGAGTTAGAAAGAGAGAGTGAAGTTGTGAGGTAGTGAGAGAGTGATGTAGTGAAGTTTTGAGAGAGTGTGTTGTGATATAGTGAGGTAGTGAGAGTGAGATAGATAGTGATGTAGTGATAGAGAGTGAGGTAGTGAGATAGAGAGAGAGTGAAGTTTTTAAGTAGTGTGTTAGAGTGAGAGATAGTTACTGTGGTAGTGATATTGTGTTGCTGTGAGAAAGAGAGAGTGGAGTAGTGAGTTAGAGAGTGAGGTAGAGAGTTAGTGAGAGAGAGTGTACTATAGTGAGAGATAGTGAGGTAGTGAGAGATAGTGAGGTAGTGAGAGAGAGAGAGAGAGAGTTAGGGAGAGAGAGTGACGTAGGCGGGGTGGGGGGTGCTTTTGTGCCCCAGCGGCTGTTTGTTGCGTTGGAGCTGGGACACCAGAGGTGAGGCAGGGGGGAGGATGCGCAAGGAGAGATAGAGGCGGGGGAGGCGGGGCTGCGTGGAGTGGGCTGTGTCTCCGACCCTGGGGAGGTTGTTGGCACAGGGATGCAGAGCTGCTGGTCACCGTCCTATGGGGGGGGACAATATGCGTGGATGGGCGTGCGGGTGGACAGGGAGTGTGTGAGCAAACTATGCAGGCCCCTCCCCAAGTTAATACCCCACGCTCGACCGGGGATTTATGACGATGAATTATGGAGGGTATTAAGGATGTTACAAGATAGTTAGAGGAGTTTCTGCACTAATATGGGAGAGGAAGGCGGTTACAGAGGCTGACAGTGCCAGGGCGCATTCAGGACGATTGAGGCGGTGGTTGGGCTCTGCCCAATTATGCGGCAGAACAGCGGTGTAGCTTTGCCCTGCTGAGGCCTCTCAAGGGTCCCGGCAGGAGACTCGGGGAACGGAGTGCCTTCGCCGACGAAAGAGGGCGGGGGGGTGGACATGGCTCTCTATCCCTACAGGGCTCTCGGGGGATTGGGCGCCTTCACTTACGAAAGAAGGTGGAAAGGGGGCAGGCATGGCGCTCTTGGTTTGTGGGTTCTGGGGGCAGACGGAGGGCGTCCAGGAAGAGGAATTTGAGGGGAGGGAGGGGTGGGCAGTATGGGTCATGCCCGGGCTCCAGTGGGCGTTACCTCACATTGGGTGGCGGGTGGCAAGGCCGGGCACCGCAGGGGCGCGGAGCCCAAAGTTAGGGGTTGGCGTCATTTAGTTGGTAGCAGGAGTAATGGGCTCCGGGGGGAAATGGGGGGCTAAGAGCTGCCGACTTTGGAGCGGGAGGAGAAGGGGAGCGCAAGGAGGCGCATTAAAGCCGGAGTGGGACGGCAAGGTTAGAGAGAGGCACGGGAGTTGTTCATGGATGGTGCAGCAGGGGGGAAGTTAGGAGGTTGTCATCAGCAGTCCACATGTAGCGGCGGGTACAGTGGAGGTTGTGCATCGCGTGCTGGGGACAGGTTTGGTGGGGTTTTTTCGAAGGGTTTTGTGGCCGGGATAATGGGCGCGGTCCGGGCGGTAAAGACGGGAATGCATGGGCTGGCAGAGGCTGGACCCAGTTGGGTGGCGGAGGTGACTGGTGACTCTGCAGATATGACCCTGCTATCTTAAATTTTCTTGCGGTTTTCACCCTGATCATGGTTTTATAATTGTGACGGTGTAGGAACATTTTAAACTTTACATTTATTGGGATTGACGAGGTAATTGTAGGGGTAGGAGCTATAGTTTCTCGCAAACTATTGTGACTGCGAATTTGGCGGGAAGCAGGGGATGCCGAGTTCATAGGGAAGGTATTGCGGTAGTTGAATGATAGGCTAGTGGGCGAGAATGGCGGCAAAGGCAGCGGAATGCGCCTTTAATTTACCTAGGCAGGGTTGCGCACGTAGGGCTGGGGAGAGCGGCGAGAATGTCGGTGCCTTTCCATACTACCGTTACCGCATAAAAGATGGTGGGGGCTGCGCAACTTTACAGGCCTAATGGTACAGGCGGGTGAGTTATGCTCGCGCTTGATTTACACAAGTTGACCCATTTAAAGGCTTTCTGCAGCATTCACAAAGGTGAAGTTTTCTTTAAAGAAAATAATGACGAAACCCACAATTTCTGTCCAGTATGGGTCAATAGTTAATAGCATCCCCAGTTATTCATGTGCAGACACATGTCACCATAATATACTGGGCCAGGATTCCAGAAGAAATCTTCGCAGCTCAAAGGGAGGAAGGGGGGGAAGGGGGGGGGGGGGGAGTGCACGGGGGGGGCACAGGCAGCTTCCTCCCCTCCTCATGGAAGCCTGGCTTGATGGAGTCTAGCCGTGAAAGCGGTAGCCTTCCGCCGGAATAGGGAGGGTTGTCATGTTGGCGCACATGTCTTCGGTGCCTTGCAATGAGCGTTAGATAGGTGGCAAAAGAGAAGAAGTTAGGAGGGTAATGCAGCACGTTGGGGGCAGGGGGAGACCGAAGAGGCGCACGCTGCCGAAAGATAGTCAGTGAATGCTGCACTGCTAGCTCCAGCACTCTGCATAAGAGCTGTAACTACTTGCGGCTGACCCCGTCTTGGTGCACGCATAAATAGAATGCCTTACTTAGAACCCCCCACATTCTGCCCCGATAAAAAGCACTACTCCTTTTAATTTACACTCACAACAGCAAGAAGATCCTCACGGCCAGACGATAGCTAAAAAATGGCGGATGGAAGCTTCAAAACTTTTCGGCTTCGAGGGCGTGTTCCTGCTGTTCTAAAAAGGGCGTGGCTAAAAAGTGGAAAGAACAGCACGGAACACGCCCCCGAATCTGAAAAAGACAGAGCCTATTTGGAGGGACGGCTCTCTCCTCCAATGGCTGGCCTCCGTTTAGGAAGCCAGCCAATGGAGGAGAGCCAAAAAGAGAGGCGGGCTAAATAGCCACTCTAAGAAACATAAGAGCTCCGGACTTCCGGTTCTGCCTTCGGCAGACCGGACGGTCCCTCGACCTAAAAAGAACAATTGATGGACAGAATGCAGAACAATGTGCCACTGGATTCAAGCTAGCCTGGCTGATGAGGGGTACTGCCTGGAAACCGGTCCCAGGATGCTGGTTTCAGGTCCAGGGAGGACCTGGCTTGGCAGTTCGGTTTGGGGTGTTCCCATGAGGTGCAGGGTCAAAACTGATTTGCATATGGCTGGGTCTAAAGTGGGGTGGCATGGTGAGCAAAAGAACAATGGATTTAACTCAGATCTATTGACCGGGGGTGAATGTTTGATTTCCTCAGCATTCCGTCCATCATATGTGTGTCTTTTGCTTTCTCACCCTAAGTGTGCCGGATATGCCCAGACGTGGGTCCCGGGCTCACTGTGCCACTGGATTCAAACTAGTCTGGCTGATGAGGGATGATGCCCTAAAACCAATCCCAGGATGCTTGCTTCCGCTCCAGGGAGGACCTGGCTTGGCAGTTCGATTTTGACTGTTACCATGAGGCACAGGGTCAAGACTGATTTGCATATGGCTAGGTCTAAACTGGGGTGGCACGGTGAGCAAAAGAACAATGGATTTAACCCAGATCTATTGACTGGGGGTGAATGTTTGATTTGCTCTGCATTCCGTCCATCATCTGTTTGTCTTGTGCTATTAAGAGATGGGCAGTTAGGGAGTGTTAACCAACCTATCATCAGACAGCTTAGTCAAGAAGGGATTACACATACCATTAGGAGACAGGACTCAGAGGGCAGTTAGTGGTGGATTGCCCATGCTATTAAGAAAGATGCCCGTTAAGGAAAGATTTCCAATACTATTAGGAACCAGAGCACTGAGAGAGGGATTGCCAATACAAATACAAGAGAGGGAAGCTATGGAGGGATTATCGGTGCTATTCAGGGACAGGGCAGATAGGGAGGAATTACCCATGCTATTAAAAGAGGGCATAGGAAGGACTTGCCCATGGTATTAAAATATATGGGAGCAAGAGGGATTATCCAAGATATTAAGAGGTAAGGAAGTGTCAAGGAAAGATTACCCATGTTATTACAAAACAGGGCTTGTAGGGAAGAAGTACCTATGCTGTTAAAAGAGGGGGGGGGGGTCTGTCCTGTTATGAGACAAGGCAGTGCCAGAGGGAATGCCAATACTAATAAAAGAAATGGCAAGTAACGGGGAATTACTTATGCTATTAAGAAACAAGGACGTTAGGAAGGAATTATCCCAGCTATTAAGAAACAAGGCAGGCGTGTGGGGCACCCGCACAATTAGGAGTAAGGCCAATGGGGGAGGGACTACCTATGCTATTAAGTAAAAATGTTGTTGGAGAGGCATTAAATATCCTACTAAAAGGCAAGGATCGGAGGACAGGTCCGAGTGAATCCCCTCTGGGGTAGAGAGACCTAAAGGCTCCAAGGATGGTTACAGTTACTAATAATGCACACGGTAATCACGGTTACAGAGGGCTGTAACAGCAGCAGCTGAGGGACCCCAGTGTTTTGAGACAGACTGGCACTGAAAATGGTTATGAAAGGTTCATTAATACCAAAGGGAGACAGACAGGGTTCCCAAGGCAGTTCGAGAGGGATCACTAGTGCATCGGAGAGCCATGGCCGGAGCGCACTGTAAAGACAAACAATTTGAAGTAGTTGTGTAGAGGAAGCAAGAGCTGTAAACGCAAACACAGGCCGAGTCAGCGCAGGAAGTTTATACTATTCTATATATAAATCTTTCACGATCAACAAACTCTCGGGACTCCGGCCCTCGTCACTGTGAGCACTTGCAAGAAAACAAATAGAAAATATCGTTTCAACTCAGGAGACGAATCAGGGCTCCTGTCCTACTGTGCCGCGGCTGCACTTCAGGCCTCTGGCGAGGCGGCCTAGCAGTCGCCAGAGAGGCGGCCTGACGTCCCTGCTTCTAGGGCAGTGTGTACTAGGCCTGCTACAGCGAGGCGGACCTCCAAAACCTCCCGTACTACTCTGCAGCATGATCAAAGCTTAGCTCGCGGGGTGGTGTGAAGGGTGACCCTATACACCAGAGGCGCAACTAGAGCCAAATTTCGGGGGGGCTGAGCAAAAATTTCGGGGGGGGGGCTGAACTTTACGCAATAGGCAGAGTGGAGCTGCAGGGGCTCTTAGAAGGGGTGAGCAATAGGCAGAGTGGAGCTGCAGGGGCTCGTAGAAGGGGTGAAACAACAGCAAGGCCCCATTAACATGCAAATGGTCTTTTAAAGACCTGTGAAGTGCTCGGGTGCGGCTGCTTTTTTGCCCGGGAAGGTGTCTCATCCCGGGCTGCCACACACGACGGGGGGGGGCTGAAGCCCTGTGAGTCCAATGGGTGTTGCGCGCCTGCTATACACTGTGAACGTGTCCCAACCATGGCCTACGAGTCTGACTTCCTGCAAAGTAACCTCGGCAGTCAGTCTTAGCCCTCGATAAAAATTCAAATTATTATTCAACATCACAATAAAAGTAAGCCTTCATTCGTGGTTCAACAGGTGAACCCTCTACTAAACATCTTAAAATGCACAACAGTCGAATCATAATGAAGACTGGTTGCCTGATGTTTCAGACCCAATCTGTTCAGAAGTTCCAGAAAACATTAGCGTCTGGCAGAGTCCGTGTATTACGTGCTGTTTCGCGAGACGACTCACCACAAGTTATAAAATGTTATCTTGTGACGTAGTAACCACATGGATGACCCCGGAGCTGTCCAGAGTGCTGGAAGGTTAACATTAAGGACGTGCCCTGGGGGGAATATGCAAGGAATACAGAGACATCGGGGCTAGAAAGTCTCCCCGAGGAACTCAATGCCAAACGTACTCGGTTCAAAGACTTTAGTCATTAACGATTATTCTGACAAACAAGCCAAAACCCACATCAGCCAGGATTGGATTTATTACGGTTCCCCTGGGGGACCAATATTAAATGATAACTGTTGGATTGCCCTCACACTTTAAATGGCTGTATCTTTGGAAGTATCTACCAGAGTTAAATTCCAAAGCAGGTGAACAGAGGAAGATTTGGGTGATATTCTCCGACATGGGTAGGGACTCTCTGAAACTGTGAAAGTATGCATATGTCAGTGACCAGGATTCAACAAAGGGGGATCAGGAAGGGATCCTGCCTCAAGTTACTGATTGGGCACCAGGTGGTCAAGAGGAAAACAATACCTTTTGTAAAAGCTCTGGATCCAGGATGAGTAGGTGACAGCCAGGTGCTAGTCTGCCTCACAACCCAGCAAAAGGACCTTAAAGAGTGGTTCAGGGGCATTTCCTCTGGGAACCGCTCTTTTTGAAGCAATTGCTATGTAGTGCTGATTTAGCCCCGGAAGCCAGAGGACTGCTTTACTGAGGACACATGATTGCACATAGCCATGTACTAGTTACAGACACATGTGCACATTTATAAAATGAGTAGGACGGAAAAGGTTATATAACCTGTGCAACTGCACGAGGAGTTGGACAATACACCATTAAAGTGTCCAGTTAGTCACCAGGGTGGGTCCAGTCAAGTCTAGTCATTGTAAATTGCTTACAAGTGTTGGAAGGAAAGCCCAGACTATATTAAATCACTTGCAGTTGGGCCTGCAGCCCAGTCTCAATGACACCTGGAGTAACATTTAGCCATCAACCAATGGGGCTGGCTGGCGTTCTCCTGCTCTGAGGTGCCTGGTGTGTATTCCAGGATTACCTCTAGAGCCCTGATGGCCTGCAGGGGATCGGGACCATTCCTGCCGCTAATGTGCACTTTTGCTGCAGTGATATAATATCACTTGGCAGTTACAGTTTCATGAGGCTACTCTGGCTGCAAACGTTGAGGATCCCCGAGGAAGTTGGAAGAGTGGTTTTTCTGATGTAGTGTGAGATGCCGCAAGCCTCTCCCCCCACACACACTGTGGACACACAAAAACATATAATGAAGACAGGCCTTAGACAGCCTTGGGGAGGGAGAAGGGAGTGAACATTAACGGGGTGGCTGTCGCTGAACTCTTGCATGGCTAGCCAGCAGGCCACACTCCAGTGGTACAGGCGTGGTGTACCCCACAAGATACACATCCTGCTACGAATCAACACCTGCCAGAAGAAGGATCGGGAAGGACATCCCTGGACAGTACAGGGCAGGAGCGCTTTTGGACTCCTCGATTCGTCCCAGCATACCATTATTTGGACAGGTAGCTGTGATCCCCATACCTGGCTGGAAGCTATGAGTAACCGTGCTCTGTACTTGGACAGGCAGATGCCTGACCGCCCCTCCACCCCCAAACACATACACACCAAGCACGAAGCTGTAACCGTCCCTGTCCTTTGACTGACAGCTGTGATCCATCTTTACCTGCCCCTGGGGCAGACATCTGTAATCCACCCGCCAACATGCCTGGCAGGGTACTATGAGATGCGGTGCCCTGCCTGTCCTTGCGCAAACAGCCATGAACCCACATTTCTATGGCAGGCAGCAAGGATGAAAGTCACCTGTACATTGCCGTGCACTTGTGGCCCACCTTTCACGGACAGCTGTGTAAACACGCATTGAAAAAGCGTGCAAAAGCATAGCCGCCATATGCCTGGTATTCTGTCTGTGCCCCAATTAAATCCATCGGGGCCTCGCTGCTGGAGACTCATTTCCATACATTCACACGCGGTTCTGATTAACTTTAATTACGAGCCCAGCATCTTGGCAACCCAGACAATTAAAGGAAGATAAATTTCTTTCCTGGAGAAGCTGTCAAAAGCTGAATCCTTTCGCTCCCCTCCCTTCCGAAGGGGAACCTCTGGGTCATACATGGTTTACTTGACTCGCTGCCATCCCCTGAAGCTGCAGATCTTATCAGCCCCCCTCCCTCTCTCCCGAGACGTGCAGCGTGGCACTGCCGTGGGACTGACACCTGGCCCAGGGCCAGCCACTCTCACGGGCCGCTCCCCAGCGCTCGAACAGGCCTGACCGCTGGGACCCACACCAGACCCACACCAGAGGGGGCAATACCCGCGGTGCGGGGTGAACCGGCGGCAGATGCATGGACAGGAGCTACTTCAGGACACTCGACTCTCGTCCAGCCAGTCAAACGAGTCGCTCCCCCGGAGTTCGTAAAAGGAACACAAACCAAAAGGGGAATTAAACGAGGTCGGGCATGGGGCTCTAAAAGTGCAACAGGTGCAGGGACATGACCCACTCGCCTCTGACTGCGGTCTAAGGCCAGTCACCTACATGGGCTGCTCCCCCCTGCGCTAGTAAAGGCTTACCCACAGGGACCCAAACATATGGGGGAAATAAACGTATTGGGGAAATAAATAGGATTGGGGAAATAAACAGGATGGGGGAAATAAACAGGATGGGGGAAATAAACGGGGTGTCTGTTAAAGGGGCACCAGTGCATGGAGCAGTAGTTGCTGCTACGGGGCAATAGTGGTGGGGGGAAGGGAGGCGCGGGGAGGTGCAGGGGGTGTAAGAAAGAAATTAACTTACCTGCGCTGCTGGCCGCCGCTTCTCGTCCGTGGTCTTTGATCCAGCAGGAAGCAGACTCACCTAGCCAATCACGACACTGCTGTCACCATAACAGCAGTGTTGTGATTGGTCTAAGCGCCATGGTTCGGCGCTCACTCAGATAGACAGCAGGAGCATGAGCATGTTCTCCACCCAGGCTGTGCATTACACAGGGGCAGCTCCTCTGCTATGGCAGAGAAGTGTCGCCCCACTGCTTTTAAAAAGTGCACTGCAAGTAAAGGAAACCTAAAATATTAATAACTTAAGGAGTTATTATCATTTTATGTTTCCTGCTGCTTTGCGGGCAGGCAGGGCTGCTGTGTTCTCGGAGCAGGGCAGGAGTGGTTTTTGCCCATTCCTAAGCACACATGACTGTTTGGCTGGCCCTCTCGGGCCACCCAAAACGGTCTTGCGCAGTTGCCCCGTTCTCCATGCAGGCTGCATTACAGCCTGTGTGGAGAACGTGCCCGGCCCCCCATTCCCTGGCTGAGCGTCGAATCAGGACGCACAGAACAATCACAATGCTGCATTACAGCGTTGTGATTGGTAAGGAGAGCCTTGCTGTGCTTCCAGTGGTGTAGCTGGGGGGGGGGGGGTGGGGGGGGGGCGTTATGGCGGTCCGCCCCAGGCAGCACCAGTTTGGGGGCGGCTGCTGCGCGGCACTGGTGGCCCGTGGCGGCATCCTTTATAATTTATTTGGGTCCACTAGCGCTCGCACTGACACTACTGTAAGCACGCACCTTCAAAGTTTCTGTCTGTGAGTAGCGCTGCACTTCGGAAGGACAGCTCCAGGAGCTGTGTGTGCTTCATTGACTCGTCACAAGAGTGTGTTGGCTGAAGGCTTTTTTTTTAGAAGATGGAGCGTGCAGGTTTATTATGCAGATTCCCTTCGCACCACTCGCACTAAAACTATCTATCTAGCTTGAAAAGGAATTTCATTTGAAAATGCAAACACATCAAAATCGCTGTGTTGCTCCTAAAACTCACACACACATTTAGCGGCGTGGTGCCACTGTGTAGCAGATGCGGTGGCACAGGTCGTGACCCAGGAATTTGAGGGGCACATGCGCCACAATTTTGACTGCTTTTTACTACCCAACTAAGGATTGTATACGTTCTTCATACTTGCACTCGGGCCTGTGGTCACCTACTTTAGTGAGATATTGAACAGTAACCAGGTGCTAACTGGGTTTCTTGTCATCTGTACAAGTTAAAAATAATGTAGTTTTTTTTGCCGTGAAAAATGAGAATAATTGTACAATATTGCATCAATTTTCATTAAAAAGTTGACAGGGCACCTGATTTCACTGACCTAAATAAGGAGTGCGATTGGTGGGATTCTAAGCCAGTAGGTGCAGTGGGACAGTGGTAGGTAAACAAAACATGAATGTGGAGTTCTCAGTCTGTGATTGGCTGGAAAATGTTGATGTAAGCATAGCATCCATCCACATTAGTTTGATGTATTTATAGCATGGTAAAGTCGTAGATCGCAATTGGTCGTCCAAATCTCATTTTCAGTTAAAAAAACAAAAAAACTAATCTGCTCTACAACGGTCCAAAACTTGTATCCACCTTTTCAAAATTGAAGGCACATCATTGCAACTTTTATAGGCTGAAGTATGCAGACTGCAAACCAACCATTCAAAGCAGGCTGCAGCCCATGATTAGATACATGTTGTACTGATTTTTCCTTTATGTTAACGTTTTGCTTCCCCAATGGCCCTCTTCGTGGCTGCAGAACCACCCATAATGTCTGACAGCAAATATTTCAAATGTTGCGTTAATGGATTGCAACTGCATCATTGTACTGTAGTTCGACGCTTGTTGCAAGTGTCCTTGAATGGGTTGTGTACAAGAATGTGTAAAAACTGCAGTTGTACCCTCTCATAGTGTAATCTCCCAGCAGAGGTGCCAAGCATTGGATGGTATTTTGTCAGCCCTTCAAAAGTTGAAATAAATTGGTTCCTTTCCTTCAGAGGTTGGGCGTCATTCTATTTGAGTGATTGTTTAGATAAGTTGTATTGCAGTAAATTGCTTAATGGCAAGTTTACAATGATAATTTGTACGAGGTGACCAGCACAGGTCCTGGAATACCTGAGCCATTCGAAATTTTCTGGGCAATCAAATCAGTTCTTAAATAAATGAGTTCCATTGGGGTTCATTGTGTGCAGTTGTAGTTTGTGTGGAACTTCTGAAAAAGTGGCATGAATCCGGCCTTCCTGGGCATATGTTGGACCTCCGTCCCCTCCCGCCCACCCAATTTAAATATTTGACCACATTCTTAACTCCCATTAATATTCTTTTGGCATTTGTAGATTCTGATGTCAGAGTTAGTGAGCTGGATTTCCCTTTTCCTTGGTCATTGTCCAGCGTACGATAGTGGGTTAACCATTTCACGAGCGTCTTCCGTTTTTCAAGAGCCTACTGACCTGGAATTACATGGCATGGATTTTGAGGAGCAGTCCAACGCATTTAATTTATGGAGTGCAGTAAGGATTTTTACATGAGGAAAAAACCATACGCCTTGTCATTTGACATGATCGTTGATCAGTTTCTGTAAGGGAAATTACAGACTGACGCATGTCTCCCTGTGTGGTTTTGTGATTCTTTAATTCTTGTCTAAAGTCTTTAATCGTTTTGACCTAGATCAGGACCCATGTTCCATCATTTCAATACTCTTATTCAGTTGCTAAATATTGATATTTTGGCGAATAAAAACACCCACATCCCTTTTAATATTGACCCATCTCGTTATAACCCGGGTTTGATGACTTGGTGGACTATTTCATCCACTTTAGGGTCTGTGTTTCACCTGAGTGCCACAAGTTCAACTCCTGGTTGCTCCACTTAGACTTTCACCCTTCCAGTGTTGATAAAACGCGTACCACTGATTTGGGTATTCATAAACGCGCAACGACACCACAAGGGTGAACCCACGCAGCATTTTACAAATGCACATTATGCAATACTAAACCCTTCTTTGTAGGTTGATGGTGGATTCGTAATCCAAACCCGTTTCAAGGATGAATGGATAGATGCCATTCAGGGTTGGTCTAGCCTCTTGGGTAATCAGGCAGTGCCCGACGGGGTGGTCAGTGTGTGGGTTGGTTTTCTGGCTGTTTGTGGGCCTGTTTTATGGTCTGGTGGGCCGGGTTGTTACTGTTGATTTCCCTGATATTAAAACAAACATTGCCTGCAACAAGCTCAAATCCATAGTCTTCCGTGCCTTGCAAAACACTTATATAGCGTGTCTTTACAAGTTAAAAACTGCCCCAGTTGGCAGATATAGGCCACTTTTTAGAAATATAATTCATTAATGGGGGGCACTTTTACTTTGGTGCCTAGTTGTCTGTCCCAGTCCAACCCTGAAGCCATTACAGTGTAAGCAATGTGACGTGGGGGAGTCTGTAACTGAAACAGTGCATGATAGAGGACAAAGACAGAGGTTCTCGGACCCCCCCACCACATGGGACAACACCTGGTGGCCAACCGCCCTCAGCAGCCCGCCCACCCCCACGGACCACACACAGGAACCTCGACATCGAACTCGACTCCTCCCTCTCCATGACCCGACAGGTCAATGCCGTCGCCTCCACCTGCTTCAACACCCCCCGCATCCTTCGCAAGTCCTTCAAATGAATCCTCTGTGAATCAAGAAAGACCGTAACCCACGCACTCATAACCAGCAGACTGGACTATGAAAGCTCCCTCTACGACGGAATCAACAAGTCTCTGCTCCGCAAACTCCAGACCATACAGAACACCGCAGCCAGACTCGTCCTCGGCATCCCTTGACAGCAACACATCACCCAACGCCTGCGAGACCTCCACTAGCTCCCCGTCGAGAAGAGAGTAACCTTCAAAACACTCACCCACGCCTACAAATGCTTCCATAAAACTGGACCCCAGTACGTCAACAAAAGAATCTCCTTCCACGTACCCAAGAGAAACCTCCGATCCGCCGAACTCACCGAAATCCCACGCATCCGTAGAGCCAGAGTTTACTCTTATGAACTGACCATACCTGACCAACAGGAATACCTTGGGTGCCTTCATTGGTCAATATCATCTCTGGTACAATGCAACAGTAAATGCAATTGGTTTGCTACCTCAGGCAAGTGTCTGTTTTCTCTGTATATCCTCTCTCATGACGTATTACATTGACGGTGATATGTGCAGACCCTTGCGCCAAGTCCACACTCTACAAATATTTATCTTGGTGTCTTAAACGAGTTAAGTCCATCCAACAAGAGGCACCTGGATAGAAAAGAGGAAGAGAGCTTGAGGCTGCTTGAAAGGAAGAGATAAGAGTGAGGGGTCTGGGCATAATGTGGCTCTGAGTTCCAAGTGCATCCCCTGCTTTCTTTGAAAGGTGAAAAACACAGAGGGAGCTAGTGAAAGGTATTAAAGATGTGCCTTCCTACTTACTGTGTAGCCTTGGACCGTGTCATGCATGTGCATGTAACTTGCATGATCGAGGTAACTATTAGCGGCGATACTACGTGTCTCTCGGACCTCTGCTCGCCGTCCTTTTTCCCCAGCACCTCCCACCCGCTACCTGCTATGGGCAGCAATCTGAGGGATAGCCCCGGGCGCCAGAAGCTCTAGCTACGCCTCTGTGTGCTTCCTGTGTCTAAGTCTGATGAGGACAGCAGGAGCAGAGACGCGCGATCCGGCGCAGCAAGGCAAGTGTTTATTTTATTATTGTTTTTTTTTAACATTGTGCACCATTTCCCCCTGCAATACCCCCGTCCGCCTCACCCTGCCACCCGCGAACCATGCCGACTGCCAATGGCATCACAGCCTGGCTGAGTGCACATGACTGTTTGGCCGGCCCAAGACGGCCGCCCAAACCGTCATGCGCTCTTAGAAAGTGCTCACCACCCCTTCCCCTGTTCTGTTTGGCTTATTTGGTTTACTATCAGCCCCTAGTAAAGTGCACCAGGAGTGCCAGGGCTTGTAAATACAAATGCTGCTGGTGGGCTTGCAGCACTGGTTGTGCCACCCACAGAAGCGGCCTAGTAAAAAGGGTCTAGGGTCGACCACTGCAGAACCTGCGCGCGGTCTGGTACTGTCGCGCTGATTGCGCAAGTGCACCTACTTGCCTGTCCCCAAACCTTCACTTAACTACATATTAGTCACCCTTCTGGTAGGCCCAAGGGCACGGTGCATTGTAGGTATAAGGTAGGACATGCCCTGATGTGTGTGGCATGTCCTAATAGTGAATTACAGCCATTTTCGTTTTTCACTATTGAAGGCTACCTGCTCTCCATAGGCCAGAATGGCCTGCTGGAATTACTACACGCTGTAATCCCAGTGGACTCATAGAGCATGGTAGAAAGTCAAGTTTAGTATGCCTGAACTCAGAATAATAAAATACTTCTTTTAGTAAAGTTTATTTTAATATCCTGTGTTTGTAAATACTACTTTTAGAAAGTTAGTATTTACTGACCTGGCCATTTCAGTCCGCCTCTGCTGTGTGTGTGTGTTCTGCCTAGTAACAGTAAAGGAGCAGGGCTGGGGAATTCCAGGAGACAGGCTGGCTGCCAGGTGGTGGGTAGAGAGATTACACCAGGATGGGTGGGAGGAGTACACCTTTGACTCTGAATAGACCTGTGCTCTGCCACCACAATGCCGGCTCCGCCCCCTGTGGAGCGGCTGATGTCTCTGCCCTGCTGCTGAAAAGAAAGAGCAGAGTCACCACAACAAAGTGCTCCAAAACTGGACTGAGCCAGGCCCAGGCCCCCTGGCGACAAAGAACAAAACAATTGTGCTATAAAAGAAGGAGCCCTGCTCCTAAGAAATCAATCAGATCCTGTTTGCGCCAAGAAGAAACTCTGCCCGAAGAGAAGGACCTGGGAAAGCTGCATGGAGGACTACTGTCTCTGACCTGTGAGACTGGCCTGTGGTGGGTGCCTTGCTGCAAGAAGGAGAGGAGGAAAAGACTTGAGAAGAAAAGACTTTTGATCAGCTACTGCTTTAAACAATCTCCAAGGGCTTGCTGGTGAACTTGCCCCCTGAACTGCGCCCCAGGAACAGTGGGCGCTACCTTTCCCCAAGAAGAAGAGAAGCTGCTGGAGGCGATCCTGTAACGCTGACCCCAGAGGACCTGTTTGCCCGCGACAACTGCCACCGGGGCTACTGCGAGCACCGCAAAGACCTGTTCACCTGGTCTAAGCACCGCAAGCAACTGCCCCCGAGCCGTAGCTCGCACCGCAAAGAAGACACTGACTAGGCTCCGAGCGCCAAGCCTCTGCGACCCCCCTGGCCGTGGAAGCCCTGTAAGGACCTTCGAATCACTGTGCGTCCTCTGAGTGAAGCCGGCAGCGCGACGCGCTGAAGAAATTGCCCCCGAGCTGCCCCTCCTGCTTCTGACCTCTGGCGCGAGCCCGGAAGCCTAGAAGTGCCCCACGAAGCATCGCCACCCACTAACCTCAAGGGACAGCAGCGTGACGTGGGACACCCCTCACGGACTTCTGGAGCCGCCAGGAACTTTGCCCTTCAAGAATTTAAGGTACTGTGTGCAGCGCGCTGAAGTACGACCCGTCCGTTGCTTTGTTCTGGCCGTACTGGCGCTTTAGACCCGCTACGCTGTTCACGCGTGAAGCGCGAACTTTTGCAACCTTCGTAGCAGCTGTGCGAAGCGACCCGGAAAGGTACGAACCGTACTCCATTTAAAGTATAGGACGTTGCTCACGCGAGAAGCGTGAGGTTTTGAAAGAGGCGTACCGAACGTGTATGACACGTACCTACGAAGGTACGGTCCGTACGGTTCACGACCCGAGTACGCGTGCTCACGCGAGAAGCGTGGGAAATGGCAAGGCACGTCCAAGACTTTGTACGGAGCGTACTAGAGGCGCTACAAAGTGCACAGACACCCCAAGAGAGCTATTTTAAGTAGAAAATTGCCATTTTTACATCTGTGGACTGCCTAAAAGCATTGAAAGTAACTGGAACCTTATTTAAAGAGAGAAGACTGTATTTGAAGCCTGCATAAGAGATTTATATAAAGAACTTTATTTTCATAAATACCGCCTTGTGTCTCTGTGTGGTGGGGTGGTGATTATTGTGTGGGATATCTTGAACACTTAACCTAATGCCCTCGGGAATCTAGCCTGACTGCTCGCGCCACGTTACCTAGAGGGTGAGCAGGGGTTATTTTTAAAGAGGTAATCCTACGCCCTGACTTAGAGGAAAGGGTCCCTGCTTGTCGCAAGTGCATACCTGCGCCAACCAGAGACCCTGGATTCTAACAGTTACCTTAACACTTTTACACTTTATTATTCAGAAATCAATTAGTGTTTTTGCCTGAAAACCTAAGGACCTGACAACAGGACCCGTTTCAATGTCCATTACTAATATGCTTACAAAACATAAGCAGTACGGTTCAAAAAGACCACATCCCTCAACACAGAGCCGCCGTACACATTTTTTAAACTAAAATAAGGAATAGAGCCGATAAGGATCACATTAAACGTTTTCCACTCTACGCATCAACCAGGTATTGCAGTACCATCGGGAATGGTGCACTTCCCAATCCGGGGAAACCAATATTGTTGAGAGAAAGACGAGAAAACAGAAGTAGCACTTTACTGGCAAACTCTATAAAGTGGTGCTAATGTGCGTGGGTGTGAATTATTATTATTAATCATTTATAGAGCGCAACTATCAACCAACAGGCATCATGGTGCTAGCAGCTTTTCAGTATAGAAGAGCTTCTGTGAGTGGTTACAGAGGGATATTTAGTGAAATGTCATCACCGGGGAAAGAGATAGGTTTTTAAGTTTCTCCTGAAACTCAGCAGATTAGAATCAGTTATAAGAGAGAGTGGTAGATTATTCCACAGTTGAGCCACTTGGAAAACCCTGCCTCCAAGACGTGTCTTTTTGAAAGAGGGTACATAAGCCTGGCGAGCAGAGGCTGATCTCAAAGTTTGTAAGGTGGTCTATAGAGACCAATTTTTTGTTGTAAAGACCTAGGTCCTTTGCCATTTAATGTTCTATGTATTTTGCATAATGCCTTAAATATGCACCTTTCTTTCACTTTAAGCCAATGAAGTTCTTTGAACGTGCCTGCTGAGGAGTCAAATCTCGCTTTATTTAGCCCTAATTTGGCAGCCATCACCTGAATCCTTTGGAACCGTTCTAGCAAATAATCTGGACTTCCTATAAGCAATGGGTTAGAGTAGTCCAATCTGCTCAGTACAGTACCCTGCACTACTAACTTCCTAGAAGGCTGTGGAAGCACAGAGACAATTTTTGTCAAGTTTCTTAGAAGTCTGTGACATACAGCTACCGTTTTATTGACGTGAGCTTCCATTGAGAGTCTATCGTCGACTTGGACTCCAAGATTTTGCATGGTGTGTGCTATTTCCAAATCTGAATTCTTGGGCCATGGCCAAAAATTAGTTGGGAGCTGCTCTTGTGGACTCTCTGGCGAGCAGCACAAAAATTCTGTTTTATCTCCGTTGAATTTTAACGTGCTCTCGGCAAGCCATTTGGCCATCTCTTTCAGACAAATATGAAGATTGTTTAGATGACTTGGCTCCGATTTAGCCAGTGATATTATTAATTGAGAAACCGCTTTATAATTTACAAATGATATCCCAAAGGACGTAATCAAAGTCAACAATGGCCTTAAGTAAACATTGAACAAGATGGGGGCACAGGGTCGAACCCTGAGGTACTCCATGCCAGATTTCTTTGTATTCAGAATGAAACGGGGGAAGAGATATTGCTTGCAATCTTCCCGATATGCAGGAGTGTACCTCCTATAACCGTCTCTTTTAGACGAGTAAGCAAAATCTGGTGGTTGACGATGTCGAAGGCAGAAGACCGGTCCAGAAGGATCAGTACCGCCATTCGCCCACCGTCAACTTGCATCCTCAGTTCATCAGTAGCTAAAGCTAATGCGGTCTCTGTCCCGTGGGCCGACCTGAAACCCATCTGTTCTGGTTCCAGCAGATTGCTCTGTTCAAGAAAGTCACCAAGATCTTGCTAATATACTTTACAAGTATCTTGACCAGAAAAGGAAGTCTCGAAATTGGGCGATAGTTACTGGGCTCCTGAATATCGGTCAAGGGTTTCTTTAACAGTTGGGTTACCAGTGCCTTCATCCAGGCCATTGGTACCATACCAGTATTAAGGGATTGGTTGCATATCATTTGTAGAGTAGGAAGGAGTTTGTCTGATCTATCTTTGATATCCCAATATGGAAGGCTCCCTAATGGGGGCATCATGCTATCTAATGGAGAAATTGAGAGGGAAATAGTTCTAAAATCAGCCTAATTTAATAAATCAACCCTCTCCAGGGTTATGTCAGTAGACCACCTCCGAGTTGGATCTATCAATTGAGCCTCAGTGCCAGATTCATTCTTTTGATCACAGTTAACATTATTTTGTATATCAAAGTGGTCTGGTCGATTTTGTTATGAAAATTATCTGAGAGGCTATTACATAATTACTGTGAGGGTGGAATTGTTTGTTTTATGCAGTTAGGGGTGGTTAATTCCTTTACAATATCAAAGTATAAAATCAATTTGGCCACTTCTCTACAACTCTGTCTTGGATTTATTTTTCGTATTTTTAACCTTTTTTTCTCTTTGTCCCTAAAAATTTCAGAAAAAGACGACATTTGCAGCAAACGTGTTTCTTTCTTTTTTGTATCCATTACACTGGGGAACAAATAAAGGAAAGGATTGGAAAGAGAGGGAAACAGCTGTTTGTTGAAGTCACGGTTTTCAGCAAGTGAGGAGGAGCGAGACAGAGACAGAAAGAAAGGGAATAAGAGAATGAGGAAGAAACATGGCACACAACACAAGCTGAATATAGCTCAACAGAGAGCTCACTTACATATTTATTAACCTTGGAAGGCCCAATAGGTCTGACGGTCTTCACTGACTTTTGGGTTTGACAGCGCTTCTTTTGTTTTGTCATTTTTTTTGTAAAACTTTATTTTTGGGAGAGCAGCATGGCAATCACCAATAAATAACCAGCAGTAGCCTAAGCAATATTAAACATTTCACGAAGCAGGGAAAGGGTGCAGTACCTTATGTGGCTAATAGAGGTCCTTTTAGAACTTCAGAGGGACTGCAGGATCCGCAAGACCTCGGCTGGAGGAAGATCCTTCTCCTGCCTTGCTGCAAAGATCTGGAACTCCCTGCCTCTACATCTGAGGCAATCACCATCACTGCTTCAATTCAGGAAGGGCTTCAAGACCAGGTTCTTCAACTGAACCTCAAACACCCCCCCCCACCCGGCACCTGGAGACCCTAACAGATGAGTAGTCGCGCTTTGCAAGAAGCCTGATTGATTGATTGTACTGCACCCTGCAATACTGACTAACACCATAAGAAGCACAGCAAGGATTCAAAATTCTCGCAGTATAAAGCAAAATACAGATCCTGTTTGGAGAGCGTTGTTCCAAGAAAAGAGAAACGCTTACCGCATTGGTTCCTAGCAAGAGTCAATAATAGCCATGGAAGACACTGGCAAGTAAAGCCTTAGAACACCTTGCTCTTGATGCTAACTGGCAAGCTACTTGACCTTACTAATTGCATGCTCGAGGAGGAGAGAAATGCCCTCTGTGGTTGAGCAGCCATCACACAGAGCTTTTGTTGCGGTGCAGCGAGGAGCCTGCACAGAATGACCCTATGTGCCCCGCAGCCTCCTATGCGTGCTCTCTGCAGCCCAGGCAGGAGCGAGCTCTAAAGGCAAACAAAAAAGAGAATACTGTCACAAACAAACCTAAGAACAAAAAAAAGGAAGAACACGTGTAGGAAAGTAGAATCTGCTTTCATGGTTACCCCCACTTTTTGCTGGCGTCATTCTGTTTTCTGACTAGTCTGATTGGGATCCTGCTAATCAGGAGCACAGTCTCTGTGCTTCCCCGATAAACTGGACCATGGTGAGTACTTGGGTACCTGTCAGATTGGCTACTGGTGTACCTTTTTAAGTTCCTAGTACATGATATTAAGGTACCCAGGGCACAGGTACACCAGGGATCCCCCATGGGCTGAAGCATGTAGTTTGCCACCCATGGGAGACCACACAAATTGTGACTACAGGCCTGCCATTGCAGCCTGTGTAATCTGGTGCCAGCACCACTTACAACAGATATATGGTTTCTTATATCTGAGGACACTAAACTTAAAACCTATTAGTCGCCCCTAAAGCAGGCCTTTCAATCCTGAAGGCAGGGTACTTGGTTCCACTGTGAGGGTGCCTCTGCATAAGCAAGACACTCCTACAAACGCCGGAGTCCATTCTCCAGGCGTTGTAAGTGTACCAGCCATTACAATACATAGAGTGGCCATGCGCCATTACGCGATTGCTAACTCTAAACAGGCTGTAATGAACCCTGGCATGTTTCATATCAAACATGTTGGAATCATACACCAACACCATAAACGGTATTGGAAGTATGATTCCATGCACTGTGGGGCTCCTCCGGGAAGCCCTCCGTGCTCCCAGTACCAGTCGTCCAGGGTTTGATAGCAAGCTGTGGCTGCTGCCAACCACAGACACGATTCTGCCCTCCTGCTGCTGAGCCAAGCTCAAGCAGGGGAAGGTAGGACAATAGGTTTCCTATCACAGAGAGGTGTTACCACCTCCCAGACAGGACTTCGTATATTGGGCAAGGATGGGGGCACTTACGAGCGCCACTAGACTGCTTTGAAGGGCACATTTGGTGCCCTCCTTGCATACTCCAGTTGGTACCAGTTCAGGGAGCCGTTGGCACCCGCTCTGGGGCGAAACTTAAGAAAGGACATGGGAGTATTTCCCCCCCCCCCCCCCCCCCAATGCCCAGCCTCTCCTCTGGGAGGGACCCCTGAATCGTCTCTCTTTAGGGTATTTAAGGGTTTACCTGTGGGTGGTTCTTTAGATTCGTCATGGGAGAAGATTGAGATTCAAAACCACTTCATCTTCAACGGTCTGGGCACTTTGGACTTCATTGGACTTCGCCTTGGGAACCAAGACTGCACCGGGAAGACTCCTGCTACTTCTGGCCTTGTTGTTCTGCGTTGTCTGTACTTGTGCTCCCTACAGGTTCTTCTCCAGGTCTGTGGACATCAAAGACACCCAAAGGAATCTCCCTTGGAGTGAAGGAGTCACTCCCTTGCATCTGCAGGCACCACAAGGAAGCTGACCGGTCTGGTGTTTCTGACCTCCCATGGACTCCGAAAGGTTCAGCAACACAGGTGGTGGTTCTCCAATTCCCTAGAGGCCTGCACTGTTTTCACAGCAAGTTTAAATCCCTCATCGGAACCGCTGGAGCAGTACCCCTCTGCACTGCATCTTCCGACATTGGTGTGTATTTGTCTTCCGTGCCTACTGGTCACTACTGAGTGGCATAGACTCTGTCCCCTTTGCTTGCAGGTAACTCTCACCCTGAATCCACCCTTGGTTTCCACTGGACTTTTTCAGCTTCTTCGCCAGCTGCATCTTTACTGAAGTCCTCCATTGTGGTCCACTGCCATTTCCGACGTCACAACGCACCTATTCACCCGGCTTCCCTGGTGTAGGTATCCTGGTTCCCAGGGTATCCACGGGTGGGGTGACTCTCCAACCTTCCATCTTTCACTGGCTTTCTTCAGGGTCCTCTGGGTAGGGTCCTTCTTGAAAACTGCAACATCGACTTCCCCATTGACTTGTGTTGAGCACGCTGTCGTGTTTCCACTCTGCACACAGCCTCCGTGAGGTACCTGAGTACTTACCTTGGGTGGTTCCTTGGGTCCCAGGCTCTTCTAAGTCTTTTAGGTCCAGTCTCGACTTAGGTCGTGGGTCGCATTCCACTTTCTTAGTATATGGTTTGGTCTTCCCACTGGAGACCACTGTGTATTTATGCTACTTACATGTTCTATTAGTGAAGTATTGTGTGCATTTGATTATATCTCCGGGGAGGAGATATTGCAATGTCTTAGTGACTGTTTATAATAAATAAATATTTTTATAACTGCACTGTGTAGTTCTTTTTCACTTAACCTACACCATATGATTAGTACTGGTAAAACAAGCTGCTTCACACTCCTTCTGGACTAAGCCTAAATGCTGCTCTCTACAGCTACCACTTAGGGAGCTTTCTAAGGTTGTCTAAGACACTATAATCACCATAAGGGTTGTCTGTATTCTTGCAGGGTGCTCCACTTACATAGGTGAGCACCATACACTAAGCCAGCCTCCTACATTGGTGTGCAGCAGTTGGGATTCAAGCCTGCCATGTTTTACCAGCTAATCTAGGTGTGGATTAATTGAAAACCCATCACTAGCATTAGGCACATATAATATTTTTATAGACAAGTACTGAACTTGTAGATCGAATGTAAATGGTCTAGCACAACCCTTGCTCCAATCTTAGGATATTTTGTTTCCACTCTGGTAGGTAGGTGCAACACCACACTACACCTAGTCGGCATGTCTTTAGTTGAGGATCCCAGTGTACCCTAGTCTGCTAAGTACAGTAGTCTGAAGTTTCAGGAACAAAGGACCCTGTGTAGTCTTAGAAGGATAAAGGCAGTTAACAACCCCACTACAAAGTACCTCTTAAAGCTACTTATCCAGGATGGGCAGCAGAATCCTGATAGGTCAAAGAAACAGGACAATGTGGGTGGGGATGCTCCAGAAGAGAGGTCGGGGGGGTTCCCCTAGTGACCGTAATTCTGAGTATGGCCAAGAGGAGTCTGGGCACTCCACACTGGCGAATTCTGATCCCCAAGGGAATAGTGCAGATGGCACAGAGGGTGTCCCTAGAAGTGGTTCTCCCTTTATTCCTCCTGGGAGGGTTCAGAGTAGGCAGAGGAGGTCTAGGTTTTCCTCTGTTGAGTCCAATGCTTCCAATCATGCCATAGGGATCTCTAGCAAGAGGGAGGACTCCTTGGAGAGAGAATACCACTCGATCAAACTGGCAAGATCAGTTGACCCTTGTCAAGGAGACCCTGGAAATATAGGAAGCTAGGAAAAAACTGGGACTAGAGTCCCATGGTGGCAGCAATAGTGTACCTAGAATCAGGGAACCATCTTTTGACACTAGGAACCTGAGCAGGATAGTCCCTCCTTACCAGGAGGGGGATGACATCCTGAAATGAATCACTGCCTTAGAGAGGGCCTGTAAAGTTCAGAAGGTCCCTTAAGGGCAGTGGCCAGCTATCCTGTTGCTCTCCTTTGCTAACAAAGGTAGAGACAAGCTCCTCACTGTTAAAGAAGAGGATTCTGACAATTACTCAGTCCTGAAGAGTGCCCTCATAGATGGGTTTGGCTTAACCACTGAACAGTATAGGATTAAGTTCAGAGATACCCAGAATGCACACACTCAAGACTGGGTTGATTTCATAGACAATGCTATTAAGGCTCTGGGAGGCTGGTTTGATGGAAGCAAGGTACAGGACTATGAATGATTGTACAATTTGTTGATGAGGGAGCACTTCCTTAATAACTGTCAGATCAACTACTGCACTAGTACCTGCTGGACTCTGATCTGACCTCTCCCCAAGAATTGTGAAAGAAGGCAGACAAATGGGTCCACACTAGGGTTAAGCAGAAAAACCATGGCGGTGGAGGTGACCAGAGGAAGCAAGATTCTTCTAAATCCGAAGAGAAGGGTGGGAATAGGGGTAAAGATAAAAGAAGTCTTCTCAATGTCCACAAAAACCTTCATCTGGGGGTGAGTCCCAAAACTCCAAGAAGGGTAAAAAGAAACCTTGGTGTTATTTATGTAAAGTGAAGATCCATTGGACAAGAGATGCTGGTTGTCCAAAGGCCACGGAACCTACTACCACTGCCCCTAAGGCAACTGATCCCCCTTGCACCAGCACAAGTGGTAGTACAGCAACCAAGGGATTAGAAGGGTTAACCTTGGGTTCTGGTCCAGTCAGAACTCCCACTCAGGCTGCCCTTGTCTGTGATGGTGGCGTAGATCTTGCCACCTTACTAGTAGGTCCCATTCACCTGGGCAAGTACAGCTAACAGCCTTTAATAAATGGAAAATAACCAATGGCTTACAAGGGCCAGTGTCACAATGGTGGCAGAGAAACTTGTGTCCCCTGAGCAGATCATACTTGGTCAGCTGTATCAAGTCACCAATGCTGGCAATTGCAGGACTAATCACTGTTTGGCAGTTGTGAATCTCAGCTGGGGAGGGGTAACTGTCCCTAAAAGAGTTGTGGTTTCTCTAGACCTACCTGTACATTGTCTGTTGGGCAATGATTTAGAACCTTCAGCATGGTCTGAAGTGAAGATCAGGACACATGAAGAGATGATGGGCATCTCTGCCAGTGCATTTGCTGTCACAAGGGGTCAGGCCAAAGAGCTCAGCACTGGATCCTAAAAGAATGGACCAGATTGTTCCTAAGAGAAGGAGCAGGGAGGGTTAGGAATTATCCTCCTCCCAATCTCCCAGTGAGGGTCAGTCTCCTGAGGGAGATGATCTCAGTCCCTGTGAAGGAACTGTTCCAGAGGAACTTGGGCCTGCCCAGGCAGAGTTCTTGGGGGCAGGGGGCCCTTCCGGGGCAGACTGGAGTTTGGAGCAGAAATACTGCCCCACTCTTGAACAGCTCAGGCAGCAAGCTGATGCTGAGGAGGCAGGGAGTGTATGTGGGTCCCACAAGATCAAGTGGGAAGATGGGCTTCTGTTTTCTTAAGGTAGAGACCCCAAGCCTGGTGCCGCCAGGAGGTTGGTAATACTTCAGAGGTTCAGCGGTCTTCTACTATCCCTAGCACATTAAATTCCACTTGCAGGACATCTTGGGCAAAACAAAACCTGGGACAGGATTGTCCCTCATTTTCACTGGCCCTATATGTCTGAAGAAACTAAGGAGTGTTGACACTCCTGTGTCACTTGCCAAGCCAGTGGTAAGCTACGCGGCACTACAAAGGCCCCTTAATTCCACTCCCAGTGGTTGGGGTTCTCTTCGAGAGGGTAGGGATTGACATTGTTGGTCCCTTGAACCCTCCAACTACATCTGGACACAGTTACAAATTAGTGGTAGTGGACCATGCCACTAGGTATCCAGAGGCTATTCCCCATAGGACCACCACAGCTCCTGTGGTAGCTAGGGCGCTCCTGGGATTCTTTTCCAGGGTGGGCTTCCCCAAGGCGGTCTTTAAAGACAGAGGTACCAACTTGATGTCTAGTTACATCACAGCAATGTAGAAATAATGTGGAGTAAACTATAAATGTACCACACCCTACCATCCACAGTGAAGTGGGATTGTTGAAAGGTTCAAAAAGACCCTAAAGGGTATGATCATGGGACTCCCAGAAAAGGTCAGGCGAAAATGTGATGTCTTACTACCTTGCCTTCTCTTTGCCTACAGAGAGGTCCCACAGAAGGGGATTGGCTACAGCCCATTTGAACTTCTGTTTGGGCATCCAGTTAGGGGTCCATTGTATCTAGTTAAGAAGGGCTGGGAGCAACCTCTTAAACCTCCTAAACAGGATATTGTGGACCATGTCCCTGGCCTGCATTCATGTATGGCTGAGTACATAAAGATGGCAAGCAAAAAACTGGAGGCCAGCCAGGAGCTTGTGAAAGCTTGGCATGACCAAAAGCCCATACTGACTGTTTACCAGTCAGGACAGAAAGTGGCCCCAGCACCTCTCCAAGAAAAGTGGAGTACCCCCAACATAATCCTTGAGACAAAAGGTGAGGTCAACTACTTGGTGGACCTAGGTAATCCAAGAAGTTCCCACAGGGTACTTAATGCGAACCACCTAAAACCCTTTGTAGACAGGGCTGACATGAGCTTGCTCATGGCCACTGATGAGGGCCAGGAGGAAGAGAGTGACCCTCTCCCTCATCCCCTCTCGAAGAACCCCGCTGATGGGTCAGTTGAGCAATCAGCCTCACTGACCAGCAGCAAGCTGATTGCAGGAAAGTCCTCAATCAATTCAACCACATGTTCTCTCTGACACACAGTCAAACCACCTGGTGTACTGTGATCTTTCCCTTAGGCTGGGTGTCCCCTCCCTCTAGGTCAAGTACTATCCACACAGTTTGTTGGTTTTGGTGTTCGTTTATTTCTTTCAGGGTTTCTATGTTGGTATCACCTAGGTAGGTTATATAACGGAGTTTCCGGGTCTCTCGGGTGGGTTCTTCCACTTGGGCCTCTTCCAGGTACCCCGGTCTCTTCACACAGGTGTTCGTGGGGTTTAGGAACGTACGGGAAATAGAAAAGAAAAGAAACCAGGCTTTAGCCTACAGAAAAGTATGGGTATGGGTTTATTAAGGAGGGGGGGGGGGCAAAGGTAGTGCTGACCGTCACCAGGGCCCTGTCGCCAGTGTTTAGGTGCCTAGGTGGAAAGGGATGTCAGGTGACTGTTTGTGGATGCCCCTCATGCGTCCCCATAGCCCACGAAAGACTCCCAAATACCCGCTCGGCACTTGCCTGCTGCCACGACCCTCCCCCGGGGCCGTGGTGATGGGAGACCCAGTCTCCTTGCTTTCTGGGAGATCAGCGGTCTCAGGGGCGGTGCTCCACGAGCTGTTGTCGTCCTGTTTCTCCTCCGCGTCGTCTGCTCTACACTCTCCCTCTTTCTCGATCGCTCTCCACTCTTCTGCCTCCTTGTCACTCGCTCTCCGCTCTTCTTCCTTCTCGATCGCTCTCCACTCTTCTTCCTTCTCGATCGCTCTCCACTCTTCTTCCTCCTTGTTGCTCGCTCTCCGCTCTTCTTCCTCGTCGCTCGGTCTCGCCGGTAGACAACCTCTCGTCTCCTCCGGCCGGCCTCTTGTAGCGGAAGCACCCGCCTCTTCCGGGGAAGCAACTAGTCCGTCCCCTACACTTCCGGGAGTACCGACGGCGGCCATGTTGGGTCGGTCGCTGCCGGCGTTGAGACGGTCAGGGGGTCGCTCACCACCACATGTACTCATGAAGTGGAGACAGGTGACAGTCTGCCTGTGAAGAACAAAATTTACAGACAGCCTGACCAAGTCAGAGACTGTGTCAGGACTGAGGACCAGAAGATGCTGGAATTTGGGATTATTGAGCCTTCAGATAGCTCTTTGGCTAGTCCACTAGACCTAGTACCAAAACCTCACACCAAAGGTGGCAAGAGAGAGATGAGGGTGTGTGTGGATTACAGAGGCCTCAATGCAGTCACTAGGAATGATGCCCATCCCATTCCAAGGGCAGATGAGCTCATAGATACTTTGGCCTCAGCCAAATATCTGAGTACATTTGACCTGACTGCTGGCTAGTGGCAAGTCAAACTCTACGAGGCTGCCAATCCAAAAACAGCATTCTCAACCCCCAGGACATTATCAATTTATTGTGATGCCTTTTGGCTTGACAAATGCACCTGTCACATATCAGAGGTTGGTGAAAAAAGTCCCAACAGGTCTGGAAGCCTATACTGCGGCATATCCAGATGATATTGCTGTATTTAGCTCCACCTGGGAGGATCACCTGGTCCACCTCAGAAATGTTCTGTAGGCCCTGCAAAAGGCAGGCCTCAGTATCAAGGCCACCAAATGCCAGACAGAGCAGAGCAAGGTTGTATACTTGGATCACCTGGTAGGTGGAGGCCAGGTTCAGCCACTGTAGAGCCAAATCCAGACCAACATGGACTGGGTGCTCCCACTACCCAGACTCAGATCAGAGCTTTCATGGGCCTGACTGGGTACGACAGGAGATTTATTAAGGGGTATGGGTCCATTGTGACTCCGCTTAATGATCTCACCTCCAAGAGAATGCCAAAGAAAGTTCAGTGGACAGTCAGCTGTCAAAAGGCATTTGATGACCTAAAGCAGGCCATGAGCACTGCTCGCATTCTGCACAGTCCTGATTACTCCAAAATCTTCATTGTCCAGACAGATGCGTCTGAGATAGGGGTAAGAGATGTTCTATTACAACTTAATGCAGAGGGCCAGGACCAACCAGTAGCTTTTATAAGCAGAAGGTTGACTCCCAGGGAGAAACGTTGGTCTGCTATAGAGAGGAAGGTATTTGCTGTTGTCTGGGCCTTGAAGAAGTTGAGGCCATACCTGTTTGGTACTCACTTCCATGTTCAGACAGACCATAAGCCCTTATTATGGCTTAAACAAATGGAGGGTGAAAATCCCAAACGTCTGAGGTGGTCCATTTCCTTACAGGAGATGGCCGTTTCAGTGGAACATAGGCCTGGGGGCAACCATGCCAATGCAGATGGACTCTCCAGATATTGCCACTTAGAAAATGAAGACTCAACTGGGCAAGGTTAGTCTCATCTCCTTATGTTTAGAGGGTGGGGTGTTGTGTAGGAAAGTAGGATCTGCTTTCATGGTTACCCCCACTTTCTGCTGGTGTCATTCTGTTTTCTGACTAGTTTGACTGGGATCCTGCTAATCAGGATCCCAGTCTCTGTGCTTCCTCCCTAAATTGGACCATGGTGAGTACTTGGGTAAACCCCAGATTGGCTACTGGTGTACCTTTGTAAGTCCCTAATATATGGTATTAAGGTACGGAGGGCATAGGTACACCAGGGGTCCCCCATGGGCTAAGCATGTATTATGCCACCCATGGGAGACCACCCGAATTGTGACTACAGGCTTGCCATTGCAGCTAGTGTAAGCTGGTGCTAGCATCACTTACGACAGATATAAGTTTTCTTATACCTGAGGCCATTACACTTAAAACCTATAAGTCATTACTAAAGCAGGCCTTTCAATCCTGAAGACAGGGTGCTTGATTATAAGTGTGATGGTGCCCCTGCATGAGCAGGACACCCCTATAAACGCCGGAGTCCATTCTCCAGGCGTTGTAAGTGCAACAGCCATTACGATACACAGAGTGGCCATGCATCATGGCTAGCTCTAAACTGGCCGTAACGAACCCTGGCATTTATGGTATCAAACGTGTTGGAAGCATGATTCCATGCACTGTGGGCTCTGGCGGGAAGCCCACTGAGCTCCCGGTGCCAGTCTTCCAGAGTCTGACAGCAAGCTATGGCTGCTGCCGACCACAGACACGATTCAGCCCTCCTGCTGATGAGCCAAGCTCAAGCAGAGGAAGGCAGGACAATAGGTTTCCGGTCTCAGGGAGGTGTGAGCCCCTCCCAGACACTGGACCAGGATGGGGACGCTTGCCAGCACCACTAGACTGCTTTGAATGGCATTTTTGGTGCCCTTCTTGCATACTCCAGTTGGAACCAATTCAGGGAGCCATTGGTTTCTACTCTGTCATGAAACTGAACGAAGGACATGGGAGTATCCTCCCCACTGTCCAGCCCCTCCTCTGGGAGGGACCCCTGAATCATCCCAACCCTCTCTTTAGGGTACTTAAGGGCTTACCTGTGGTTGAGTCTTTAGATTCGTCATGGGACAAGATTCAGATCTGAAACCACTTAATCTTCGACTGTCTGGGCACTTTGAACTTCGTTGGACTTTGCTTTGGGAACCAAGACTGAACCGGGAAGACTCCTGCTGCTACTGGTCTCGTCATCCTGCCAGTCTTATGCGTCGTCTGTACCTGAGCTCCATACAGGTTGTTCTCCAGGCCTGTGGACAAACAAGACACCCAAAAGAATCTCCCTTGGAGTGAAGGAGTCCCTCTCCTTCATCTGCAGGCACCGCAACAAAGCTGACCGGTCTGCTGTTCCTGAGCTCCCACAGACTCCGAAAGGTTCAGCAACACTGGTGGTGATTCTGCAACTACCTCGAGGCCTGCAATGTCTTCACAGCAAGTTTGAAGCAAGTATCCCTTGTCAGAACTGCTGGAGCAGTACCCCTGTTCACCACTACTACTTGCTGTTGCCAAGGTTTGTTGGCTCTCTTCTCCAGAGATCTTCGGGCTCCAAAAAGCTCAAGCCTCCAGCATTTCTTATTACCAAGATCTTCATCCTCACTGCATCCTCTGCACCGTCGGCCTGCATCATTGTGAGCTGCTCGAGGTCCTCTTGCGACGCCTGTGCTGTCGGCATGTGGGTCCTCGAGGGCCTTCTTTGGTTCCTGTTGGCTCCCCTGTTTGCTTTGGGCGTACTTTGACTTACCTGTACTTGGTTAGTCCCTTGGGCCTTGCTGGTCTCGACACTGCACCCTTTTCGTCTGACACATTTGTTGCTGCTGCCAAGGCATGTTGGTCTTCCCCCCCGGACACTGACCCCCTAGCTCTTGACATCCGACGAGGGACAGCTCGTGAACCACTCCTGGTCTTCCACAGTGTCGCCTGTTCCACACAACCACAGCGCCAAGGTCACCGTAAACTCTCCTACATCTTCAGACATCGGTAGGCATTCGTCTTCCATGCCCCCTGGTCACTCCTAAGTGGCATAGACTCTGTCTCCTCTGCTTGCAGGTACCTCTCATCCTGAATCCACCCTTGGATTCCACCGGTCTCTAGCAGCTTCTTTGCCAGTCGCATCTTTACTGAAGTCCTTCATTGTGGTCTATGGCGGTTTCCAACGTCACTTCGCACCTAGGCACCAGTCTTCCATGGTGTAGGTATACTCGTTCCCGGGGTATCCACAGGTGGGGTGACTCTCCAACCTTCCATCGTCCACTGAGTTTCTTCAGGGTCCTCTGGGAAGGGTCCTTGTTCTTGAAACTGCAACCACAACTTTCCTATTGACTTGTATTGAGTATGTGGTCGAGATTCCGCTCTGCACACGGCCTCCGTGGGGTTCCTGGGTACTTACCTGGGGTGATTATTTTTTTATTTTTTTTTAAACAGACTTTATTAGGTCACAGAACAAAATGCAGTCAATCCCCGTCCCCCATAGTCCTCCCCCCAGCCAAATCAGGACATCTTGCAATAATCACCCCAGCACATAAGCTACATCTGTACAGCATTCACCCCAATAATGTCCGTGCTACTAGGTAGTGCATCCACAGGAGTAATCCACCATGAGTGTGCGAGACAGCCAAAATACCCCCCACCCCATCTCCCAAAATCCCCCCCAACGAGCCCCTCCTCCCTACCCACCCACCCAAGCATGTCGCCCGTACCTATCAGAAGTACATGTACATCAAAACCTCAGTCACCACCCGTCGAGTCCGCCTCCCGGCAATCCCAACAGACAGTACCGCAAGAGCAGAGGGGGGAAGCCCTGTATAGTGCACTCAAGGAACCGGGGTCCCGTCATCCCCCACCGGATCACCCCCATCCCCCATAACCGAACATTTGAACAAGTCCAGGAGAGCCATCCATTTACCTGGGGTGATTAATTGGGTTCCTGGCTCTTTTATTTCTTCTGGGTCTAGTTTCGACTTAGGTCTTGGGCCGCATTCCACTTTCTTAGTATATGGTTTGGTCTCCCCCTGGGGACTACTGTGTATTTGTGCTTCTTATGTGTTCTATTGCTGAAGTATTGAGTGTATTGTGATTATATCTCCAGGGAGGAGATATTGCAATGTGTAGGTGAGTGTTTATAATAAATACATATTTTTATAACTGCACTGTGTGGTTCTTTTTCACTTAACCTCCACTATATGATTAGTACTGATAAAACAAGCTTCTTTACACTCCTTCTGGACTAAGCCTGAAGGCTGCTCTCCAGAACTATCACTTATAGATCTTTCTAAGGTTGTCTAAGACCACTAAAATCACCATAAGGGTTGTCTGGATTAGTGCAGGGTTCCCGACTTACATAAGTGAGCACCATATACTAAGCCAGCCTCCTACAACACGTAAAAGGGGCAGTCTGCTGGGAGGGTCCGAAACAGCAAAAGGTGGGACGGATTAACCATAGTCGCCAATCATAAGCAGCCATTTACAAAGGGCAATAGCAGGAGCCAACAGAAAACAGGGGAGGTGCTATCAGCCCATGTTCTAGATACAGCATGTCTCGAAGAGACAGCACATGTAATGCATGTGCTGCCTAGGCGAGACTTAAAAAAGGGGGGCAAAGAAAGTGGGGTGAAGCAGAGAGCAGTTCATAACGACCCTGACCTCTCACCGTCATGTGACAGTCAATTCCATGGGCTTCTTCAGCCTCTTCCTCTTGGCACTCATTTCTTCCAGAGGCACACCAGGGGGACTCGAAAAGCCATAGATCAAACCGAAGGAGGCAAAGACTGCAGTTACAAAGGCACGCATATGCCGCAGGGGCAATGCCACCTGACCCTGCACCAGCCACCCACAGGGGCCGCTTCTTCCGCACTTGCCTCTTCTAGAGACTCAGACCGGAGGGTGTCTACAGATGGAGGTCAAACTGAAGGTATTAACGAGTAGGTAAGGGGCATTCAGGCAACAACACCAAAGTGCACATGACCCCGGTCTCTCCTGAGGGGTCAATCATTATTAAGGCATCTGTCTCCAGCACTTGTCAAGCCAAAATGACCTATGCAGATGGAACCCAAGCTGAATCACAGAGGCAAAGATGGGGGCTAGAGCATCTCCAGGAAAAACTTTTCTACTGCCCATAACTTGGAGGCCTGATTTGCATGCTGCATGGAAAAAAACATGCAGTTTCCCTGATGAAATCTTCTGAACAAAGTATATCTCACTTTTCCACACACTATCATGATGTGCACAGAGCCTCTGAGGCACATCCATCCCACACCTGGGTTATTTGTCAGAAACTCCTTGCAGCCTTAAAAGAATTGCCTAGAATGTGTTCCTGAGAAACAGGATGGTTCACGTAAAGAGGAAGAGGAACCAAACACACAAAAGGTGAAGGGAGGATGCATGCAATAAGTTTAACCACTGGCAATCACTTAGGATATCATTCCAACCCACTGTTTTTTTGCCCACCATCCCACCTCAGATTAGACCCAACTATATACAAATCAGTCTTGTCCTGCTCCAATGGGATCACTCTAGCTCGTACTGCCAAACCAGAACCTCTCTGGACTGCAACACCAGCAACCTATGACCGGTTTTGCCCTGATTGGGGCTCTTTAGTCAGGTGTAGACTGGTTCAGTGGCACAGTGAAACAGGGATCCATGTCTGGGCATACACTTGGAAAGGCAAATCAAGCACACAAAAGTGACCAAGGTTATACCCGGTCTTGGGTTCCTTGTGTTCCGATTCAGAGAGTACCTGCCTTGGCAGTTCAGTCAGGACAGTTTGCATATGGCTGGGTCTAACCTGAGGTGGCATGGTGGGCAAAATAAAACAATGGGCTGGAACGCTGGCTGAGCAATTGCTACTGTTTAGACTTATTGCAAGCATCCCCATATCACCTTTTGTGTGTTTGATGTAACACCCTAAGTGGCCATGGGTATGCCCTGTATGGGTCCCTTGCTCACTGTGCTACTGGAACCAAATTACACCTGATTGAAGGCCCCACCCAATCTGTGTGAAATCGCTCTTGGGTTGCTTGTTTTCTGCTTCAGAAAGGACCTGGCTTGGCAGTTAGGGCTAGACTATTTGCATTGGAGCAGAACCAAAACTGATTTGCATATGGCTGGGTCTAATCAGAGGTGGCATGGTGGGCAAAAGAGTGAGGGGTTGGAAAGCTACCCTGAGCAATTGCCAGTGGTTAGACTTATTGCAAGCGGTTAGACTTATTGCAAGCATCCCCCCATCACCTTTTGTGTGCGTGTCTTCTGTTTTCACCTGTAGAGGAAAAAAGTGTCCAAGGCGGTTTTATCGTGTAAGACCTCTATCGAAATCGGCAAAAGGACAAAGGGGAACAGGTGTGATAATATGAAATGACACTAAATGGTAATTGGCTCTGTTTACATCCCAGTCACTACATATCACTCACTTACAGTCACCCATACCCTCCTGTGAGGCAGGTTGAAGAAAACAATAGGGAAACAAGGAATATCTGGAAGTTTGCTATACAAAGGAACTATTTAACAAACGCTGCCACAGCCAGAGCAATGACGCAGGGTAATTTATGACAAGTAGATGCATGTTATGGCATTGCTGGAGACAGGAGAACCACTCTCGACAAGCTTAGAAAAAGAATGCTCTTCTCCCCCAGGAAGGCACCTACTACCAACATTTTCAAGACTGAACTCAAAACGTTCTTGTTAAAGAGAACCCAACGTGCTAGAACAGTTGAATGTCTGGCATACTCTCACTCCGCTTTCTCTTGAATGTCCAACCAAACCACTTCTGTATTTTCCTAATAACGTAAAACGGCCTGCAATACGGTTTATGAATTTAAAGAAGTTGACGCTTCATGCACCAAGGGTATTGTTTGTGGGCATCCTCAGAGTTGGCTTTTATTGGCAAGTACTTTACCATGTACTAATTGCCCTGTGCAGAAATATAAACTGCAGAATGGGTTGTACAAATCGTACTCTATAATCGAGATAATATGACAGCATTCACTCATTGTACAGGATCGCTACCTGTGTGGTACAAATGAGGCTGTTTCCATACCCAGAATCCTTCATTGCAGGCTATTTCCATACTCCGAATCCTTCATCAAAACGAGGTTTCCACAAATTTAGCTCAAGACGGTACCTAGTATTTACATGCGTAGATGTGTAAAATGTGTACTTGGACTGTACCACTGCTCCACCATACCCATGAGGCATGATTCGCGCTTCACAAAACTGTGTAAATAGACATTAAAGAGGCCCTGGGTGGTACTCGTTTGGCAGATTTCTCAAAATGAGGTTCTGGGTTACGAGCCCCCAGAGGAAGAAGCAGACATTGCCTCACGCTGCACTCACTGACTCCCTCGCTGATGTTTGGATCGCCATGCTTAGTCCAGGCTTCATCCCTAAGCACCCTCATGGAATGCTCAGCTTCGGTCAGGCAGGAGCTTGACAGACCATAGACTCGTTCGAAG
Organism: Triturus cristatus; assembly: GCF_964204655.1. Lineage (NCBI taxonomy): Eukaryota > Metazoa > Chordata > Amphibia > Caudata > Salamandridae > Triturus > Triturus cristatus. The sequence continues at coordinate 839,644,306 of NC_140584.1, forward strand.
AGCGTCACCTGAAGGGCGCTCCCTCCATCACCTGGCAATGCGGTGGAAGGAAAGTAAAGCTCAGGAACCAAAGGCGGCAAAAGTCAGTCTCCTCTTAGAGCAGCTGGCTCGTACCTCGAAGCTTGTGTCGCTTCCGCTCCATCCTAAACCAGTGCTCATGTTTACTGTACCGCTCGGCAGCAGGGCTGTGGGAAGAAAGGATGCCACGGAATTAGAGCGGTGTCTAGAGGAACAGCCGGGCGCTAGGACAGCAGGCTGACATCAGCGCAACCTTAATGCGTTACTGCTTATAAAATATCGTCTAATCAGCAGACACCAAGAGCCTGAACTCCGGAGTTTCACTCCCTAATAAATGAAAGATGTTCCAGAGCTGAACTGCTGAACGCCCTGGCGCTGGCACGGAGACAACCCTGTGGTGTGTTCTTTGCCATAAAAAAGGCAGCTCGGAGGGCCTGCCAGCGGAGCCGCAGCTGGCCGGGTGCCCACGGCTACATCCGAAAGCTAAGAAGCAGGACCAGAGGCACTCTGCACAAGAGCCGGAGCAGGGTGGTCTCTGCACTTACATAACACCCCTCCCCCGTACACACAAATTACGATTCGGCTCTTCCTGCACACGTGAACTCTGAACTAACGCAGGTGTGCCTCGCTCCTGGGAACCGTTAGGCGTACACGGGTATACACTGACAGGAACTGGCAACGCACAGCCCCACAGGGAGGGCCATAAACACGGGTAGGTGCAGAGAACAGGCGCGGCGCAGGCAGGCTCTGAGGAGGCCAGCACGAGTCTATGCGAACACAGGCCAGAGCACACAATGGACGGCACATCTGGCTTGGTGCACCTGGCACTACCCCTGGTATGGGGGGTCATGACGGCGGCAGTAGAAACAGGAACCATAAGGCATGGTTTACTTTCTGTAGTTACACTCACTGACGGCCCCTAGACCCGGAGTAGCCAAAATGAGGTTTGGGTGAAGGGTGCTTAAGAGCTCAAGTGTGTGCGGTCAAAGGTGTGTGACGGCATATTGTTGATTGATGTCAATCTGTCAGGACAGTAGCGACCAGCACAGAGCGGTTTAGGCGTATACGGCCCAATATTTGAGGCGGTGCAAGGGGGTGGGCGGTAGGGAACACGCAGGCACTGGATAACGAGAGTCACGCAGCACGGTGGCTGAGTGGCGCAGCAGACGGCTGCAAGGGAGGGGTGGTTGCCGAATCTCTCAAGGTCCAGCTCGCTTGTGACCCCCTGCAGCCTCACTGAACGCCCCTTGCTTCCTAAGACCCTTTGTTTAATATTCATGTCAGGGCCGTCTTTTCCCTAGTACCCTCACAAACTTACTGCCATCAAACAGTACCATGCTGCCACCTGGCGGTGGAGATGCCATCTACAATGAGAATCCCTCACCCCACCCCTCAAGCCTCTCCTCTCAGTGAACATCCCGGGCTCCGGGGCGAGCAGAATCCTGGGGAACTCCAGACAAGATAGGACAGGGCCTGTGCACACCTGGCCCAACACACAGCACGCTGGAGGGGCGCCAAGAGTAGCTGGCACAGTACCAGCTCAGACGGACATCAATAACAGGAGCTGTCACTCACGGGCACACTGCGGGCCACAGCACTGCTCGTGCATGCACTGTGCGCAGGCAGCTGCTGTGGATCCCGCGCGAGCGCAGCACCTGCTCGCTGACGTGCACTCCACCCGCAGAGAGAGCGAGACCCCTGCTCACCTGTGCCGGACACTGCCCAGCACAGCACAGCTGGAGAGGGCGGTGACCGCCAGAAGCGACAGGTGGGCTCCGAGGTTCACGGTCACATACTGCAGGCCAGGGACGCAGGAAGTGGCAGTCACAGGAGGCCGTGCGCGGGGGAGGTGGCAGTCACAAAGAGCGCGCGCCCGGAATTCACACGTCGAACAGACTAGGAGAGAGGGGGCGATGGTTAGAGTGAAAAACAGACGGCCAGACACCAGGGCTCGGCAGTCACACTGCAAGCAGAGAGAGCAGTCCAAGGGCTCAAGAGGTAGCAGTCACACACAACGGGCTGTGAATGAAGGAGAGAGGCACAAGGAGTGACAGTCCGACGCTGCTGCCAGAGACAACAATCCAGCGATGCAAGAGGTGGCAGCCAGGCACAGACAGCAGGGCTCGGGGGAAAGCCACACACTGCAGGCAGGGATAGTAGGGTGGAAGTGGTCGCAGTCAGACAGAAAAAGCAGGGCGCAGGAGATGGCAGTCACACCGCAGGCTTTGAGAAAAGGCCGGGATGCAGTCGTGGCAGTCAAGCATGGTCAGCAGTATGAGGACTCAGGAGGTGGTAATCACATCCGGCCTGATCTAAAACACCAGGAGTCGAATTTTAATCCCCAAACGAAAGGTTTCTGAATTCTGCCAGGTCTTTTCTCCAAGCCCTGGGGCAAATGGCGAGTACCAGGCAGTGTTCTACAGTGTTCTGTAGCACTGTGCTGAGGGCCGGAGGCTCTGCTGCTTGAAACAACGAGCCAAGACTACACTGGTAGCTGTGGTCGAGCAGGCAAACCAAACTAAAATAAGTGGTTAGGGTTTTGGATTCGGGTACAATATAACACAGACGTTAAAGCACTCAATAAAACCTATTTACAGCTGGAAGGATTTTCTCAGCACAACAATACTTCTTTAGCAAGCCATTAGAAGAATAGAGCAGGTAAAACAGACGACACCAGTAAAAACCTTAAGTACCCAGCACTTTGTTGATGATATGGAACCCGAATCAAATACAAAAACTATTTTAGTCTTTGGGGAGAAACAATCCCAATGCAAGTCTTTGGCGGGCAACTCCTACACACTCCAGAAAAGCTGAGGTCTTGGACACAACAGTACTCTGTCTTCTACCATTGGCCCAGCCAATGGATGACAACTCTCTTCAGAGCTGAATGGAAGTTCATATTAAAATGTATCGCAAGGTCCACCGAATGGGAAAAGCAAAGTTAGTGAGGAAATGGGACTCAAGTGCCTTACGGACAGTGCTTTAGCCCAGCAGGCCTGGTTCTGGCGGCCCCTTAGATAGTTCCGACCAAACCCCACCCTGGAGCAGAACGTGTCATGCTGTGATACTCCTTGGACAAACACAAGCAAGCAAAAAAGATAAACTTCTCTTCGTGTAGCAACCTTTTCACCAATCACTCATGAAAAATATCACCCTTCCTCTGACAAGTAACTTTTTTTTATAAATTGCTCCCAGAAGGAATGACATTAACGGTTTATCAAGTGTAGACAACAAACTTAACAACAGGTGTAATAGCATGGTCGGCACGTTAACATTCGTGGAATAATGGAAGGTGCAGCCCAGACGGCACTCAAACGTCTGACTAACAGGTGAGACACTGAACTCTGCAGCAGACGCTCAACTCACGGTGCTGGGTATTCCCCCAACATACCCCTTGGGCTGAGGACCTGCCTTAAACCTAGATTGCCTCCTGCGTGTTAGACCGACGCTGAAGTTGGGAAACCGCAATATGCATCATAGGGTTTAGTGAACACAGGCCCCTTAAGGAGGGGTATCTGCAAGAGCTAAGTAACATGCAGACACACAGATCTCAAACAGAATTCAGAGTGGCACAGGTACGAGCACACACAGCAGTGAATGCCCGCAGCACATGGGCATCGTGCAGCTCACCATACAACTCACAGGGTGGAGCAGCACCCGCATGCTGCTGCTTCAAGTTCACTAATGCATACCAACCCTTCTGAACGATACTGCCACAAGAGAACACAAGGCTGAGCAGGCCACCCAACCACCCATCTACTGGCAGAGATGTGACCAAATGTAAGATTAGTAAGGGTACTGATGGGGAAAAAGCTGAAAGCATTACGCTGAAGATGGGGGCGAACACCTTAAGAGCCCCTTGTATCTAAAACAATTGCAATCCTTGGTTACAAACACTTAAAGCAACCTACCTCGTTTTAGTAGGTGCATGCATCATGGCTGATTTGAGTATCATTTGCCTCTTGGTCCGTTGGGCTGTTAGATACATTGAGAACCTTTACAATTTGGTAGACGTTTGTCAGGTGCACATTATCAGGTGATTTTTAAGGGAAACAATTCATTTCAACTCAAATCCCATATCATTTGTCCTGATCATAAGAATACCCTTCAGCTGGAGAATGGGCTGATTGTAGGTGGCTGAGGTACAGCCACTGAATTAGTCTGTCATCACAGTATTGCCTACTTCTTTGTGCCTCGAAATTATGTTTGACCTTTCCATGAATGCCATGATTGGAGCAGAGCAGATTTTAAAAGCGAGGCTTGTTGGCATGACGTTATCCATATCTAATAGTTTATCATCATCATCAGTCTCAACTGTAACTGTCTGCTGTGCAATTTGCATACTTAATCCTCTGGCTTCTAAAGTGACTTCATGGACTAGGTTCAGAATGGACTGATATCCCAGCACTTTACTTATGCCACCAACATAAACCCGAAGATAAACAAAGAGGATGGTGGACTCTGTGTTTCCACTGTATGTCTTGTGCTCTCATGGATTTTTGTTCTTACTCCAAATATCGATGCGCTCGCCTGGACAGGTTAGTTAAGTATCTTATGAACCTGGGGCAAGCAGGAAGAAGGGCCTCTGCTCTAGCTTATTTACCATGCCAAATACAGCTGTAGGACTGATTCGGGGCACAAGGGCTGGTCACAAGTGGTCATTATACTTCTTTTGCATATCTGGTGTACTTACCCCAGGAATCACCCATGAATTGTTTTCCATCATGGGTGACTAAGTCACTTGAGATGCCTGGCCACACTGAACCTGCACAACAGCCTCTCCACAAACAGCGATGACCTATTATTGCAGCATCTTGAAATGGGACCAAACATCCAGTGATACCACACACACATTGTTCTAAAGCATAATATCGAGGAATGCCATTACTCAAGGGTGGTGCCACTGCCAAGTTTGCTTTCCATGAAGTGTTTAGTTGTGACAGGTAGAGCTGGGCGAGGTTCTGTCAACACTTGTCTGGAAAGGCATGAAAGGAGGAGTCTGTGTGCCTCCTCCAGACAAGGCAGGCTGACGGGAGTTGTGAAGAGCCCAGCCCTTGGAGGTGGCTCTTCTTTTCACATGCCAAAAGACGCGGGAGAGCTGCCAGCGTGGGATGGATGCCCCGGGGCTAGGCGGGCTGCAGATGGGATGGGTCTGCTGACAACCTCATTTGGTTCAGAGGTAGGGAAGTGGTGGGTGACAGGCTTAAGCAGTAAGCATTACAGCACGTACAGTATTAAATAGGACTTGATTTTCAGAACACCCCCCCTCGCAACATACGAGTGTCAGGATCAGGTGATAAGTATTCCAGTTTAACTGTTAATTCAAGCCATCATGACGAGAACGCCACAACTGGAAAAAACTTGTGTCTATTGATAGAATTATCCTTCCCCAGATTATTCGAACAAAGGTGGCCCTAGGCACCTGGCAAAAAAACATCTGTCCCATTCAACACAATGCCTAGCGCTTCCATTCCAAATGTCAATGCGGTATCAAGTGAAGCATCTTTGTTGTGTTCAAGCCACGTTGGGTCCTCAGACATTTGGAGAATCAGGAACACAGTCGGACCAGGTTGGTGCCGAGTGTCTTACAAAAAGTCAAGAGTTGACACTGGAGTAGCAGAATTTGTATCTCGGCGTTTCAATTAGTTGTGCAACATCTTTGAACGTGATGCAATCTTTCCAAGGGCCGTTCCAGAACGGCCATGAGACCTGTCATACGAGTAGGTCTGCGGCTCTGATCACTGTATTTTAAATGTTCTTGTGTCGTCGTTGTATCATATTCCAGGAAGACTCAGACAAAGATGGAGCAGTCAAACGCTAAGCCCATAACTGCTTTGGTAATATACGCCTTTTTATTAACTTTTAAGATTGGCTGGATTTTTGAAAGCAAACTGATCTAATTGTTAAATATTTCACTCTTGAATGCTCTAGTCTAAAGAGTTGAGTACCATGATTTGTGGCAGACAATCTTTCGCTCTGCAAGATCTCTCATAATAAGTCAGACAATAGATAACGCGCCAGGACTATCTGAATCCTAGGCATCTGCGGATTATTAACATGACTGCTCATGTGACCAATTATGAACCTGCAAAACTTGTCATACTGCACACGCCACAGGTCTGGGACTGACAAGATGATAAAATAGTCAGAACTAGTCGGCCTCCTCAAGGATCGATTGATTGTGGTGCTGACCTGGAAATATCAAAGATGAGGAAACGCGTTCTTCCCGCTTGGTCAAGGACTCTTTAAAGTACTGCTTGCAAAGGTTAGCCAATACTCCTTTAGTTTCTTTCATTCTGTGGTCTACAAGTTGAACTCACTCACAAGTGGGGGTTAGGAGGATGGATTCAAATACGAACAAAGATAAGTCACCCCTTAAACATAGGTCCAGGGCTAGTCACCTGACCCAATTGGAACAAGTTCATTAAGGGGTCATGAGGAACTTCAATCTGACATGCACTGACCACAAATGTGTGCATGCAGGGTCTGATTAGAAGTATGCCTAAAATGTAAAGAGTACACAGAGGCTGCACGGTGAGCACTGTCGATAAGAACTGGTCTCCGTGGCCAGTTTGGTGCTCCAGGAATTCTCAATGACCAAGGAGGCAATGCCCACCAGTGTAGTTTGGAAGATAGTATGTTCAAGCGATAAGGGTCTGCCTCACTGCTGCTTTCCTAGCAAGCTCGGGGATAAGCCTGGGTTAAGATTCCTGACAAATGCTCTTCTGATTGTCTGGAGTAAGGTTAAGTGCTCTGCCTGCTGACAGAAGCAGTTGCTGGAGAGCACCCAACTGAAGAAGGCATGCTCTACAGGAGTTCATCAAGCCAGACTGACTAAGGACCTTTACGTTACTGCAGGGGAAAGGAAAGAATGGTCAAATGCTTTACTTGCCATCCCACCCGATTTAGGTGGTGGGCGGCTACCCCTTTTGGAGGATCCCTACCACCTACCGATTTGAATGAGTCATCCTACTGCTTTTAATGGCTTCTGGGCTCCAGCACTTCAGGCCCACAGATCAAACAGTTCAAAGAAAGCCGGAAGTGCCTCTCACCTGAGGCAGACCGATCCAGGCTGCTAGTGCTCAGTCAGCAGAACTCACCTGTAGAGGCGGGAAAGAGTAAACAGCACCACAGAGTCTCTGCTGCTCGGATGGCGGTTGCTAACTTTCACTTCACTTGATCCATTTTGGTAAGCTGCTTATGAGCAGGGCGGTGTTTTTGTCACTTGCATTCGCAAAAGCAGCTGCAAATGAACAGCGCAGGGGCAGCATTATCTTTTAAATTTACCATAACGGCTTTACAAGACACGGACTATTTTTTATCTGAAGCTCGATGTTTCCAATTGCAGCTGGATGCCACTCTCAGGTGAGCTCCCCTTCCCTTCAGCATACTCATGCAGAGTCGTTCAGATTCACCAGAGAGCGGCCAGCTCTGGCAGCTCATGTCCCAGATTCCAAGCACTCTGGTGCTTTGGTGCCTGTACAGCCTCTGAGGCGATTCACTTGCAGAGCAGGATATGTGCAGCCTCCAGCTGTGTCACCTGCACTTCCCAGGAAATGAGAATGTATCTGCGAGGAAAGCAAGAAACTTGGCAAACCTGAACCTTATTAACTCCCACTTGAAACTCACATTTGCAGAGGCTAAGGATCCGCAGGCTGTGGGGGCGCTCAATGAATGTACTCCTATGACCCTTCACCCCATTCTGAGCGTCACGGGTCGGGAAGCATCTTGTGGCCCAGTGAAGTAGTACAGCTGACACTCTGCGGCAGAGACCTCAAGTTTCACTCACTGAGAGTGAGTCTTACATCTGGAGATCGAGTGGAACTCTCACTCAACTCACTCAAGGCTAAATGTCACACCTGATGAGAAGGACTCGAACCTGAACCCTAGACGTGCCCCTTTCAGCGCTCTATTATGTGCAGACCCGTTTTTGGGATCCGCTGATGCTTCGGAGAGCCACTCCGCAGAAAGTAGAGCCCTGCCTCTAGAGTGAGGGAAAACCTAATCAAGGGTTGGGCTTTAATTCATTTATTGGACATTTATATTGATGGTTCTATCATTTTAGTTTTTATTAATGTTAGAGGACGTGTGATAACATTCTGTGGTATAAAATATGCTAATTATTTCGTGCTCCTTACATTTTCTAAACAGGAAAGCACTGTTGTCTGAGTTTTGGCTGCCCCCACTTCCCGCTCTGCAGACTTAGGCAACGAAGAGCCGAGGATCCTCAATGGGACAGCAGCAGGGGTAGGATCACATGCGCCAACTCCAAGCAGGTGTTGATGGAGGAAGATGAGGGATCGCCCTACCCATGCTCCAAGCAACATCATCTGGGAGGAAGGAAGCGCCTGGTGGCCCAATGCAGAGAGGTGGCCGTGCTCTGCATGCTCAACAGCTGGCTCTCGATGAACCTCGACCCTCTCCAGCAGCCCTGGTGCAGAGAGGAGGACTGACTCTCAGCCAGGCTACAACAGACGTACTGTGGCACTGATACCGTTTGACATTCATGCAAGGGACGTTCTAGCCACCTTTCCGCTTGTCCACGATCAATGTTGAAAATATCCACATCCACATCAAACCATACAATGTTTTTCCCCGTGATGTCATCATTATGCTAATTAGCTTGTGAGAAACCTGAGAAATCCTACTTCTTTGTGGTCACAGAATGTTGGCAAGTATGCAGTACCGGCTCACCAAGTCTCTCCACCATCCGGTACCAGGACACCAAGACACACACCGACACACACACACACCAAAACGGATTCCTTGCAGCACACTGTCAAAGCTGCACAAATATTCACACTAATCCTGTGCCATTCACACAATATGCACATGCACACGGATCAAGTAACGACCCACTGAAAACAGGTCCAGGAAAAAGCTCAGGCGCAAAGAACATGGAAGGAGATGATCCGATTATGGGCCTATTTAAATGAGGAATAAGGACTGGACTATAGCCAAGCAGGTACCTCTTATTATTGTACTATGGGCACTCTAGTCAGGAGTCTTAAAAACTGCAAATGTCCAGAAATGCTGGATCAAAATAATCAGGGTTTTATCTTAAGTGTGCACCGAGCTATTCTCAAGGTGTTCGAAAGGAGTGCCCGAAACCAGCTCAAGCATTAGTCAAGCACAAGCTTCCAGCAGGCATAGAGCAGGGGATTCAGCACTGCAGCCTTCCTGCCAAGGCAGGCCAAGCCCTTGAACTGGAAGTCCAGCACAGCCCACAGAAAGCTGGGGAGTGGCCAGGCCTGGCTTTCATCATACTATGTAGGGCTCCTCGAACACGGATGCCTTTATCGTGCTAGCAAATCAAGCACCTAAGGAAAATAGAGTGTCACCCAGTAAGCCTACAGCTCTTCCTCATTTCCACTATTCCCCGTACCATGCACCCCCCCCAGCCCATTACATCTAACTGCAGCCCAAAAGTAAGCATGTTGTTTACAGAGAGGTAGCATGGAAGGAAACACGGTAAAACAATGTGAGGAAGGGGAAATACTCTGCTTTCTAGGGCTCAACCCAATTTGCCCGACTATTTTTCATATATTCTAGAATGATTTTAACACTAAGAGGCCAGATTCACCCGTCTAGCAACTGCACTGCATCATCTCCTGTCTGAACTGCTCATTCCTTCACTCGTGCTCCCTGCTTGTTCCTCTTTCTTCCCATTCCTAATCTGTTATTCAGATGTTGGTGGGCACAGCGATTTCTGTATTCCCTAGATAGGAGTAGACCCTCAGGCAAGATCACTATGTGCAGTCTTTTTTTGCCTGCACTTATATGTGTGCATGCACTGTGGGATACTTCCTGTGTGATTGCGTTCAATATACTTGTGCTATTTGCAGTTCCATACTGGAGGGGTACTGGTATAAGGGAACCCTTCGATACTTCATTTGGGAAACAGCTCTTACCACGCGGTCAGAACCTTGGATGCCTTTACCACGCAACCGTTTACAACAAATATCTATATATGTCGAAGGCTACAGCTGAAATGCAGAGGCCATTTCACCTTGGTGTTGTCTATGTTTAAATATATTATGGTTTTCTGTAGAATTACCTCCTTGGTGGTGATATATATATATATATATAGGTTTTTGGGTGGCAAGGTTATTTTTAGGGTAGGTGTGGGTTTTTGGGTGGCAAAGGAATTTTGGGGATTTAGGGTGGGTGTGGGTTTTGGGTGGCAAGAGTATTTTTAGGGTAGGTGTGGGTTTTGGGTGGCAAAGGAGTTTTTGGGGATTTAGGGTGGGTGTGGGTTTTAGGTGGCAAGAGTATTTTTAGGGTGGGAGTGGGTTTTTGGGTGTCAAAGGTAGTTTTAGAGTTTAGTGTTGATGTGGGTTTTTGGGTGGCAAGGGTATTTGTAGGGTTTACGGTGGGCGTGGGCTTTTTATGGTTTAGGGTGCCTATGGGATAATAGGAAGAAGGTACTATGGGAAGAGGCTTGGGCTAATCTGGCCCAGACAGCCAAAATCAATGATGCCACTATGTTCTGGACCTCTGTTAATGCCACTTTCCTGAAAGATGACCCAGCCCCAGTACTAATACTTCACATGTCACCCCATGCATGGTATGAGCATTACTCGAACGTCTTTGGCTCCCTAGTGGATGTTACAGAGCAAATAGGTAGCCCAATTTGTAGCTGACCCCGGTATGTGACCCTGGAGAAAGTCCTTCTTGCCCTAGATTGCAGTGAAGGGGGTAAAGCGCACAGGCCAGACGGCGTCCCGGTCGATGCCTTTAAGGCTGAATGGGAACTATGGGGCGCTATTCTAACTTGTGTGCTTGTTTAGTGCCTATCTTTAAGAAGGGGGGTATTTCTGACCCTAAGGGGTACATTACGATTTAATTGCTGGAGTCTTCTGCCAAATTGATGGTAGGGTTCTCCTACAAAGATTGGAGCAGTGCGCCACTGATATATAGGGCTTATACTCACCTGGAAATTATTTTACCATGCATCTGCCTTTAACATGCAGATCCTTACAACGAAAATGTAAGGATTTTACATATATATATATATATATATATATATACATATATATATATATATACACATATATATATATATATATATATCTACACATATATATATATATATATATATCCTGCCAATGTCCCACCTACAACCAGAAAAAGGGAGCACGCACACGAGGATTTTAATGTGTAAGGTCACATCCGACCTGGCAGCAAAACAAAGATGCGTTTCGGCTGCGAACAGCCTTTCTCAATCACTGAATCGCCATCTTACATACAACTTTTAAAACCCCCACAAATCATAGACATAGAAATAATACTGGCTCTGATCACAAACCCAATGTCGAGCATATTTAAATAATCACATTCAGTTTTTCCATGCACGCTCCGCCTGTTAAGCATTGAACATAATTTATGCAATTAAAGACCTTTTGGCCCTCATTGTTTGTTCTGTTCGCGCTACTCGGATTTATACTCACCTGGAAAAATGTTACCATGCATATGCCTTTACCATGCATATCTTTACAATGAAAATGTAAGGATTTTACAGGTGTGTGTGTGTGTATATATATATAAATATATAGTGTATACTCATCTGTAAAATACTTACATTTTCTTTGTAAAGGTATGCATGGTAACAAATGTTGTGGTAAAGGCATGCGTGGGAAAGAGACATGCATTGTAATGACCGCGTTGTAAAGGCATGCGTGGTTCCGTCATATACCCACTTCATACTATTGAAAATTGCATATTTTTTTTTATATCTCGAACTTGGCGGAATGGCATCAGCATGCAAGCTTACATAGGAACAAATTGGTTTCAGATAATCAGAAAAATCATTGAGTTTCCAACAAAAATGGATATCGGCAAATATCACAGTTATCACTGTAGGGCCAGACACTGAGAAGATAACAATTCGCACCACACCGTTCCTCTATCGATAATTACACACGCGGAGTTGAACTAAAAGTCTTTCTTTTTTGTAGTTCACCAGAGTGGGACACATCGTAATCCCGCCCAGATCACCGTTGTTGCTTCCGGGTCACAGGGGCACTCATATTCCATTCAGTTAACGCTACCAGATCACAACATTTTGATGGCGAACTTGCATGAAGATGCTCGATTCACTGAAAGCTTCTAAATAAGTAATTCTCACCACCCAACCAACTTGTCAGATCACGACGTATTTCTGAGCTACATGTTATACCGCCATTTTCCATTTTTTTACAGATACCAGTGAACTCTGAACTTATCCATACGTGTGCATATTTTTTACCCACGTAAACTTAGTAAGTACACTCTACCCCCCACTCGTCTTACAGAAAACCGTTGACTATACAGCCATGGGTTACATCTTTCACTATCAACACTTTCTTTAGGCACCAATAATTTTCCCAGCTCGCATCGAGTTATACGTGAGTTTTCAACCACCAACGCGGAATGCACTTACATCTCATCTTTCATCACGTTACTTTGTAACATTAACCGGATCGCGACTTTTTCTAATTACACACGGCACTGAAAGCATGTCATTCACGATACGGTTTACACAGCGCCGTTGATGGCTAATTCATGTTCACAATCAATCAATCCCCTTCCGTCACACCTTGATCGGCACCACGTGGTCACCGCCGATTTTTTCAGACTCACTGATGTTTTGGCACCAGTTATATCTTCCGTCGACACCTGACTGCATCACATGCATTAGTACGCCAGGTGCTTATACCTCACGCATGATTGTATTAACCTGTCTATCACCATATTAATTATATATCATTTTTCATGAAGTTCAAGTTTTGCATTCTACGCTGATACCCTGTTTTCCTTGTATTTATAGTACATTAGCCCCTGATGAAGGGCTCTCATGCCCGAAATGCATTGGGCACTTTGAATGAATTCCAATTCAAAGAACTTATTATCGTGTCAAAGGGAAAAGATTGGTTATTGATTAACCCAAAGATGAAAATTAAAGAACAGTCAAACTAACACGATCAGAATAATTATTTACTTCAAGATGAACTATTGAACCTAATTCTTGAGTGCAAGAGGGAGACACTCTCTTAGCCCAAGAGAGTGCGATCGTATCTCATTTTACCTTTCCCATCTTTGAAACTATATAATAAGGAGGTATTTTCAAAATAAATACCTCTGATAGGGGATGTATTGTGTGTGGTAATGTATATATTATATTGTGACCGAAACCAGTCTTTGGGTCATCTTATCAGAGTATGTTTTGATTGCTCAACACTGAAAAGCCAATGAACTTAAGGGATTGTAGACGAACCACCATTTATGTATCACATCTACCATTGTATAGTTCTATTGTAATTTCGGAGCCTAGAAGTTCTCTACATTACCAGAATTCTTCATGTGCGGAGTCAATGTAGTCTTATCACTGGATTTGCAAAGAGAAGATCTGTCTGCCCAACGTTTTTTTTAGTAATTGTCCTTACTATGTAGATGGCTACGAAGATGTGTCCAATTCTGAGAGGGTTCTAGGTGCATTCATTGATCTGTGTGTCAAAAAACGTTTTTCCACTGGGGTGAACTAAGGTTCATTGATCACCCTGAAGAGGTGGTTTTAATATATATCATTATCCAATTATATGACTGTGATGCAGTGTTGTGGTGCCCGTCAGAGTGGCATGTTTAAGGCAAGTTGTTCAGAATGGTTTTGATACCCACCTTTCGAGAGGATATGGCTGCGTCGTTTCTGTGGGAATACTTAAACCATATGGCTCTGTGGCTGTTTTGTTAACTTATGGGGTGTTTTGAATGTGTTCTGTTGTTGGTGGGACGTGGGGCGCAAATTTTTATACAAAAGCACACATACATTTATATTTATAGCTTTGATAAGAAATGTTAGTGAGAGGATACCCATGTTCAATTGAGGTAATAATGCTAAGTCAGCTTGCATGTTATCATGTTTACGTGTCAATCTGCTGACCTAAATCTGGAAGCTTTCTAGGATCACCTGCCATTTTTTAAGGGAGAGCACGTAGATGCTTCAGTAGGCTAGAGCATGCTTTCATAGAAACACGAGCACCAACATGTTAGTGTCTGCTAAGTGTGTCCGATAGAAGGCCGCAGTAAGTGTATTTGGATCACATGGGACTTTGAACCAAAATCAGCGTAAGACTTAGCGGAAAAGTCCATCATGTTACCTTTCCCGAGGGGCGGTTAGAAGACCAACTGCGCCTGCAGCAATCTGTGTATGGCCCAATGTGCCTTGAAAGGAACATGTTGCAAGACCGTGAAGTTTGTTACACTATGGTTTGTGCACCTATTGTGAACCCTGTTTTAGTTTCTGCAACAAAAGTCAGAGGAAATAAAACACTCTTATACCTGCTGAAGGGATGGAAGCGCTCTACTTAGGACGGTTTTGAGGTGCCAGTGTTCTGCATCTCAAAGAGCATTATTTTAGCACTCTAATATGCGGTTCATTCTCAAAACTGCATATGTGCATACAGGTACCCAATTCGTAGATACTAACCCAGGGCGACCTTTTAACAGTTTTGGGTCTGTATCACTGTGACCTCTGGAGTTTCTCACTACTTGTGCTGAAGACTGCATCAGGGATATCACTTTCAACAACTTTGTGACACCATGTACCATCCAATGTATACAGAACTAAAAGCCCCAGGGTCTTTTTCAAAGAGAAAGGAGAGGTGAAAGATTTGATGATAACAAAAACTACACTGAAAGATGTTCAGTAAATCCGAATGCTTCAGTCTTTAGATCCTTCTTGAAAAATGATGCTCTAGTGGCTCCCCCTTTCTCTTTACGGATTAAATTGTCCTCCTTTCAGCTTAGGGTCACCTTGGCCGAGGGACACTGTGTACCAGGCTCTAGACCCCCTGCGCCTTCACCCTGAGGCTCGGCACAGCTCCAGAACCCTGCGCCCTGGCTAGCAATGGGCGTCTGCCCACCTGATGTTCAATGAGATGTTGAAGAGGTGACCGGCTCCCAGCCTGGTCAGCGGTTTGAGGGGCACTCTCTCTCATCCCTGCGGCCTGGCACGGCTCTAGACCCCTGCGTCCTCACCGTGAGACCAGGCCCGGCTCCAGAACCCTGCGCCCTGGCTAGCAAAGAGCGTCTGCCCACCTGATGTTCAATGAGATGCTGGGGAGGTGACCGGCTCCCAGCCTGGTCAGCGGTTAGACGGGCACACTCTCTTGTCCCTGCGACTTGGCAAGGCTCTAGACCCTCGCCCATTGGGCTCTCTTGTCCATGCGGCCGGGCACAGCTCTAGACCCCTGTGCCCTCACTCTGAGGCCAGTCGCGGCTCCAGAACCCTGCGCCCTGGCTAGCAAAGAGCGTCTGCCCACCTGATGTTCAATGAGATGCTGGGGAGGTGACCGGCTCCCAGCCTGGTCAGCGGTTAGACGGGCACACTCTCTTGACCCTGCGACTTGGCAAGGCTCTAGACCCTCGCCCATTGGGCTCTCTTGTCCATGCGGCCGGGCACAGCTCTAGACCCCTGTGCCCTCACTCAGAGGCCAGGCGCGGCTCCAGAACCCTGCGTCCTGGCCAGCACTACCTGATGAGATGCTAGAGAGGCCTCCCGGCACCGACGGTGCTGAAACAGGAACTCTCTCTCGTCCCTGCGGCCTGGCACGGCTCTAGACCCCTGCGCCCTCACCGTGAGGCCAGTCACGGCTCTAGACCCTTGTGTCCTGGCTAGCAATGGGCGTCTGCCCACCTGATGTTCAATGAGATGCTGGAGAGGTAACCAGCTCCCAGCCTGGTCGGCGGTTTGACGGGCACTCTCCAACGACCTGGCATGGCGCCAGACCCCTGCACCCGGGCCAGAGTTGGGCCGCTGCCGACTCTTCAGTCCAAGAGTCTGCAGGCAGCGGCATCCATTTCCTCCCGGCACCCTGCAGGAAGGAAGCCCCATGCGATCGGTTAACAATGCGGACAGCCAGCCTCTGGCAGGGCTCCGCTGCCCTCTCCACACCGGCACCGCCTAATGACATTCACACATGTTTCTGGAGTGCTGTAAACACAAACACACGGACACCAGAAAAAGCTCAGCCGGTTTTTCTTCTCCCTCTGAATGGAGGAAGCCGCAGTGTCTGGCCGCATAAGCTAAGGTATTAATCATGCGATGTCTGGTTTTAATCCGCACTCCCAGCTCATGCACTGGGCTGGATGTATTGTTATCTGGGGAAGGAGCATTTCTGGCCCAGCCTCACTCAGCAGCCAAAAACCTGGGAATGCAAGAAACATATTTTGTGCAGGGAGGGCTCAGGGTCCAGGGACCCCATAAGACCTAGCCTGCTGCTCGACGAGTTTTGTAAAAAGGCACTGGAGAGGAGGAAACCCACGGTGCCCTGGGGTCATATCTGGGGAGAGCTGTGTACTGGTGGACAGCCCTCGATGACACTCGCGGTATACACTTGTGAAGGGGCGATCCAAACAGAGAAATGGGAGGCAATGGCGACTCCTCTTTATGGCCCCTTTAGGACTGAGTACTTGTACTCACTCACTCGTGTCTTGAGAAAATCGCAGCCCAAGTACGGAAGCTTGAGGGTCTCCGGGTCTCAATTCAGCTCCGTCAGACCATCTGCCAAGCAAGGGCTCTCCAGACGGGAGTCCAAGCAGCCTGGGCAGCTCTGTAGGGCAATCCACCCGAGGAGGTGCAATAGAAGTGTACAGTAACACCACCAGAAAGGCACAACATTCACAAAGCATTGCTTCGGATCAGGACACCACGACTTCGATTCAATGCTTTCAAAGTTTAACTTCAGCGCACCTGTGCAATGGCAGCCGTTGCTTGGAGAAAGTGCACCTTTCCAAACTCTGGGTCAAAGGTTAGCAATGTTATAATAGACACAAGTACTTTTTCAAAGGTTACAAAAAGGAGCCGTCTCCCATGTTGAGGGTTCAATCTCATACTTGAAGACAGCAAGAGAGCTCTAACATGAGCTGCCGCATACAGGCAAGGCTCAAACACTTGCAGACTACAGCTATCGCACTATTCAAAGCTGCTGTCCACATATAACATGCCTACTATGAGCCGACATCCACAGCTACGGCCTCACACAGGTACAGGCATCTCAAATACGAGCGGTCATCTCCAGCCAGTGACCAGCAGCGTCTAAGAACAAGATGGACGAGGCCCCTTCACCACATTTACAGACGACAAGACATCTGCAGCATGAACTGCTCCAGTCAGTGATGGCCCAAGACAAGGGACTATCAAACAGCACCAATATAACCCAGCACCCTCCGCCAGGGCGAAGACCTCTACAGATTACTAGACATCTCTGTTATCTGCTGTTGTCCACGGCAAGGACCCACACCATAGCTACAGGCTACAAGTCCTCTCCAGCACGAGCTCTGGTCCACTGCCCAGGACGAACAATCCCATCTCCAGGGTATACAAAGGTCCAGAAGCCGGGTGCAGGGCCTGGCTTGCAGAGGCATCTTTCAACACTGATGGCCTGGCCCGTGTACACAGGAACGTGGCAGTCCACAGACAAATGAAC
Organism: Triturus cristatus; assembly: GCF_964204655.1. NCBI lineage: Eukaryota > Metazoa > Chordata > Amphibia > Caudata > Salamandridae > Triturus > Triturus cristatus. The sequence continues at coordinate 839,661,789 of NC_140584.1, forward strand.
CACAGAAATGCACGTCATTTATATAGCCATCTGCACACCCAGAGCCCAGAACAACTCTGCGCAGCCAAGATTTCAAAGAGTTGCGCAACGGCTGTTATTTCCCTGATGCAGTTTGGAGGGAAATGTCACTACTTCATTTCCAGAACCACGAAATGCCTTGTGGCGGTACACCAAGGATAAGATATATAGACAGTGTGGAGGAGTTCGAACTCTGTCGAGCCTGAAATCCACAATGCAACCGAACAGGCATTAAGAAAACAAAGAAACAGAGGTTCAGGAAACCAAAGATGGGAAATGTTACAAATATCCCCAAAGAGAGCTGTAGCAAGGCTCGTTCTCGCTAGCAGAAAATGTTTTGTTATGGTGTGAACAGTCACTGCCACATGTAGTCTGCACAAATCCCACCTAATAAACATGCGCACCTGGAAGCCCACAGAACCCATGCAGCACAGGCTTTCACAGACACGCACCATACCCTGTGGCAAGAGCAGTTAGCGAGTCTTGGAAGAGATCCGAGGAAGTTTATGATGTTTAATCCGTAGGAGGACTTGACGCATCTCAGGCACTCCCGCGGCAAGAGAGGAGACAAGATTGGGCAGCACACAACGCTTCCCTGCAGAGCAGGTGGAAGGAGGCTGCTTATTTCAAAGCTCTTCACGCGCCCGAGAACTGCAGCTGACCTCCGCTCTCAGAGGCGACATAGTAAAAGGACAACAAGGGGAAACCCCTCCCAAGGTTCCGAATCCTACACGCTGCACTAGATTACCTTGCCCGGTCCAACTGCATGTAACTGTATGATGTGACCCAGTGGCCGTCTCCTGAACACCGCTGGGGGAGGGGACGGGCACACCCGCAGCGGGGGCACAGGGGGCAGTTAAGAATATAGCATTGGTCTGGTCCGAGGATGCACAGACGTTTTAAGGCGCGGGCAACTGGGCCCCTGGGAAAGTTACCCTCTTCTCTATTTTACTTTTATATACTTATCTAGACGTTTAACGTATGGCTCAATTTTGTTTCCCATCGTAGGGCTTGAATTAGACAATTGATAATAAAATTAAAAGTTGTCGCAAACAGGTGCCCCCAAAAATATTTTTTGACCCCGAGGCCCCCCGAAATTAATAAAACAATACTGTGAGGATGCAGGCAAGTGCAGCAGTTCAAACTTAGATGCGCCCACTCATCTGTGGTAGAACCCGCGCAGAAGACTCTGCTGTGCCTAGACTCAGGGCTTTAAGTGGGATGATGAAAAAACTGGGGGGGGCGGTCTCTCAAAGGGGCGTGGTCAATGTAATTAAGGGCGGGGCTTAAACACATACGTTAAAAATCTGTGCTTAGCATAGTGTGCCGCCCGACATATTTTGTTGTTTTTGTCATTGCATCCAGATATATGATACAAGTAACATCCCTATAAGTCAGGACTATTGGCTTTGTCAATGGTTGTTAGGTGCATAAGATAATTAAGGAGCAACTATGACTTGTATATAATATTGAAAAAGCGTCCACTTAAAGCCCTGGTGACACCGCAACAATGTTGCTGCTCCTGAGTTTCAAAAAGAGAAGAGAAATCCAGAGAGAAAATTACTCTTTAAAGGATTTCCCTTCCCCTACAACGCTCACCTGGCATGACGTCATGCCGTAACTTCTCCACTAATGAGAAGTGAGCAGTGTGAGCACGCGCACATCGACGTGCCTGCTGTCTCTGCAGTCCACAAAAATACGGACCGCCTGTGCCAGGGCACAAAACAGAGCCCGATAGAGACCCGTTTCGAGGCCTGCCTTAAAAAACTGCTGGTGCTCAGCACTGGTGAGACCCGGCTCACTTAGAGACCCGTTTCGAGGCCTGCCTTAAAAAACTACTGGTGCTCAGCACCGGTGAGACCCGGCTCACTTAAAGCCCTGCGTAGACTGCAGGGGTGTCACGTTAGCATGGCAGAGTGGAGGAACGAGCTAAAGGCTGACTTCCTGCATGGAGGTCACAGATCCCAGGTCCCTAAATTACACTAGGGAGCCACTAAGGGACTAGGGGTGCAATGGACTGCCTGCCTTCCTCTGCTGATGCCAGGAGGATCCAACAGTGTCAATGGAACGCTGCATCCAATGAATTGATAGCAGTCCTTGCGCAGCAATGATCACTACTATTGTTTACTACTACGAAGACAATCAACAGGCACAGCTACAATGCAAAGACTCAAACCGCCAGAGGGTGCGAGGCAGCTCCAGTGCAAGTTTAACACTGGTGAAGCTGCAGTTCCTTGGAATCCAGCAATAATGAACAGGACAGGGGTCTCCACCTTTTTCTGTAACAAGAGTTACTTATGTTCATTATAAGTGTTGTAATAGTGAGCACGTCAGACAAGATTACATTAGTGGCCACCCCATGCAAGATTACCAGCAGTGATCACCTCAATGCATCAGACAGTGTTGTGAGCAGTAATATAATACGGTCACTTCAATTTGAAATGCCTCTACATGGTTTATACTTAACAGCAATAGCTGCAATGCTAATATAAGTAATACTGCATGATTCATCATTCAAATATCAGCTTTAAATATATTTTGGAAATGCATTTTCTTCAAGGATCAGCTTAGGAGTTCTGAAAATACACACATTTTCATCTCAAATATGCATTTTCAATTTTGGGATACATATATTAGTACAACCAAACAAAACGTCTAATTTATAAGCTGGGCTGCACAGCGGGAGAGCCAAGAGTAGCTCCTGAGCTACCCATTGGAGAAGTCTGGATACGGATAGCCGAGAGGGTTGTGTGGCTACTGCTGCGATTCAGATAAGGAACCAACATGCTTAAAATAAACTTTTTCCCCTGATATTTTCTATGTTTCACTGAGATTGCGGTTATGTGCCTCAAAAGTCCAGCTGGGGCGTGATTGGCTTGTAGACGTGTTTTTGGTAACCGGGGCAGTAAACGGAAAAGCAGCAAGCCATCTCTGAGTCACAGGGTGTTATGCTCCTACCCCCCCGAACATCGAGCGTACCGTGTAAACCTCTGACCTCGCGGAGAGGTGGTGGGGGCATACGACAAGAAATCAAAGCAAAGGCCCTTTGGGGATGGCTGACCGAGTGGTGGGGGCAACTTGAGAGAAATAACGGAGACGGACAGCCCGGACAGAACATGCGCCAGGCAGCAGGACTACAGTTCCCAGGTTACTCAGCTCGCCGTTACTGACGCCGATCACGTGGGCGTAACCCGGAAGCGGCTCCTGTTCAAAACGCCGCTTGGCGTTTCCTTCGCTGCTGGTTATTCCTGGATGCAGCCGAGAACTTCTAAGCAGCTATTCGATTCCCAGATCTACAGACCACCCGTGTAGGGTAAGGGTGCACCTGCACCATCGAGAACCTTGTGAGCCGACCGGCTCTCGTGACATTAACGCGGAAGAACGCGTTGCTCTTGGCAAAGTCGTACGCTACAGGCATTGCTCGTATTCCTGTGTGCTGAGTACCGGAAACATTGTAAACTAACTTGAAATACCAATGCAAGTCTTGAGGGGGTTAGGTGATTAGGAACCAGTACCCCTGTTGAGGCATTGTAACCCTGTGATCAGAGCAACATTCATGGAGTTGAAAGACGTATTTTAACTCACCTTTCCTTGTATGCTTTAACAGGGGGTTTAAGAGGCGGCAGTCTGCTCTTCCCCTGTGACGAGAAGCACGGCATTGGCTCTGGTGTGTATGGTTACCGGGCGAGGCTGGGAGTTGTTGCATGGTTGAGCTGTGAAGGGTGCAAGTACTTACCAGGTCTCCTTTTCTCCATAGAAACCATAGTGGCATACAGAACCTATTATTGATTGTGTGAAGTCCAGGATGATTACACCTGGAGAACAAGAGTTTTATTGATTTACAGGTGTGTTAGATACGATATTCCAACAAACTGGAGTCACCTCCATTGAGGGCCAGGAGGCTAATGTTTTAGTGTCTTTTTCTTTTCAGATCTCCCTCTCTGCTGTTCCCATCCTTTCCTTCCCCCGCTTGACCATCCCGCTCTCCTGTGCTTTAACAGCATTCAAGGTTGGGGCTGTCGAGAGGTGGACCCCTTTTGGCATCGATCCGCTCCCGAGGAATCTTCGAGGCAACACAGGGTAACTTTAAAGAGGGTACCTCAAACACTTCCGGTCGATTAGACGTTTTATGTATCCCTAGGGGTCCTCCTTGAAAGCCTCTGGGCGCATGGGACTACGACTTTCAGCGGGGCAAGTCCAGGTTTGACATCCATGGATCTCGTACAACGAATCAACATTAACGTCGTAGGCGGATGTCAAGGGGACCCCAAGTACATCCAGACGCTGTCCCAGCCGGTGGTGGGGACGGCTCATTATTGAGGACAGATCTATTTCAATGTACGTCCTCGCTCTCTAAACAAGCAACAACACAATTCATGAAATAAAAACTACAATTGTTCAAAATGTAACATCATCATCATTAACAAACACCAGGCTTTAAGTGGGGTGAAAAAACTGGGGAGGTCTCACAAAGGGGCGTGGCCGATGTAATTAAGGGCGTGGCTTTAAACACCTCAGCTAAACATCTGTGCCTAGCATAGGTGCTGCCCGATTGGTATTTTGCTGTTTCTGTTATTGCATCTAGATATTTAATGCAACAGGTAACATTACACATATAACAAGCAAGGTATATTGGCTTTGCCAATGGTTGCTAGCTGCACAAGATAAATTAGCAACAACTATGGCTTCGTTCTATATAGTCTCAGAAATGCTTCCATTCTTAAATGATGAGACTGTGAAATAACTATAACGAGTCTGTTTGAAAGTTACAGCAAAGGCAGTGAAGGTGGTCCTGCTGCAGAGCTAAGATTGATTTTTTCACTCTGGGGGTGAGGGCAAAAATGGAGAGCCAGCTAGGGACCCGTTTCGGCACCTTCTTTTAGAACTGCTGGTGCTGAGAACCGGCAGGACCCGGCCCACCTAAAGCCCTGAACAAACATATACACGAATCCTCACAGAGAACTAATACCACCACGTGTTACGAGTTAACATCTGCACCGACATTCATTGATTACAATACGAAGTTTGGGATTTATCAAATTAATCTGACGTTCTATATTTCCATATTTGTAACGTGTGAATGTTACCCTGACTGACTGTTCATGCTGAAACAACATAGTCAATGTATTTTTCCCGCCAGCGGATCACAATGGGGGGGGGGGGGGGGTATCTAGCAGAATGCGTTTAGCGAATTGGTCCTCACCTCTACATAGTTTTATAAATGTCGATCCAGCTTCTTAATTACCAGCTATGTTTCCTCAGTTCTACAGATTGGTATTAAACCGAAACCAAGCAGAAATGCACAAACCATCTTCAGCTGTTTCATTTCTGTTGACATAACCTGGAACAATATACATGGTCTGAAGGCTTAGTGGCAAATTTTCAGCTGTAGCGATCTGTGCTAGACCCCATGGTTCACATGTCAGCGGACCGAGACTTTCATCCTCGCTAGGTCGATACAATCAACTCTGCCAGAGCTATATATTAGCAAACCTAGAGGTCTTCATTTACACAAAAGAATGAAATACAGACAATTATGAATGCAGACGACCCATGACCTTCTGCAAACGAAATTCGATCTCAAATACTATAGTGTTACCGCCTCGAACACTAGTACCTATTATATCACTGTGCCTGAAGGCACACAAACCACAGGGAACAGCTTAATTTAAACAATGTTCTCCCTGCAAAGTCCCCAACTGCCAGCCGTGCACTGGTTGACATAATAGTGTAAATGTGTGGATATGACGTGCGACACAGAAGTCACATTTCTGAGCAGTCCCCCGTTGAAACGTCCATTGCTAGAATATTGCCTTTGTAACTAACCAGATACATTCTAGATAGCTAGAACAGCATCCTAGAGTATGATGTATGATGCATCCTAGAGTATGACGCATCCTAGAGTATGATGTATGATGCATCCTAGAGTATGATGCATCCTAGAGTATGATGCATCCTAGAGTATGATGCATCCTAGAGTATGATGCATGATGCATCCTAGAGTATGATGTATGATGCATCCTAGAGTATGATGCATCCTAGAGTATGATGCATCTTAGAGTATGATGCATGATGCATCCTAGAGTAGGATGTATGATGCATCCTGGAGTATGATGTATGATGCATCCTAGAGTATGATGTATGCTGCATCCTAGAGTATGATGCATGATGCATCCTGGAGTATGATGTATGATGCATCCTAGAGTATGATGTATGATGCATCCTAGAGTATGATGTATGATGCATCCTAGAGTATGATGTATGATGCATCCTAGAGTATGATGCATGATGCATCCTAGAGTATGATGCATGATGCATCCTAGAGTATGATGTATGATGCATCCTAGAGTATGATGCATGATGCATCCTAGAGTATGATGCATGATGCATCCTAGAGTATGATGCATCCTAGAGTATGATGCATGATGCATCCTAGAGTATGATGTATGATGCATCCTAGAGTATGATGTATGATACATCCTAGAGTATGATGTATGATGCAGACTAGAGTATGATGCATCCTAGAGTATGATGCATGATGCATCCTAGAGTATGATGTATGATGCAGACTAGAGTATGATGTATGATACATCCTAGAGTATGATGTATGATGCAGACTAGAGTATGATGTATGATACATCCTAGAGTATGATGTATGATGCATCCGAGAGTATAATGTATGATGCAGACTAGAGTATGATGTATGATACATCCTAGAGTATGATGTATGATGCATCCTAGAGTATGATGCATGATGCATCCTAGAGTATGATGCATCCTAGAGTATGATGCATCCTAGAGTATGATGTATGATGCATCCTAGAGTATGATGCATGATGCATCCTAGAGTATGATGCATGATGCATCCTAGAGTATGATGCATCCTAGAGTATGATGCATGATGCATCCTAGAGTATGATGTATGATGCAGACTAGAGTATGATGTATGATACATCCTAGAGTATGATGTATGATGCATCCTAGAGTATGATGCATGATGCATCCTAGAGTATGATGCATCCTAGAGTATGATGCATCCTAGAGTATGATGTATGATGCATCCTAGAGTATGATGTATGATACATCCTAGAGTATGATGTATGATGCAGACTAGAGTATGATGCATCCTAGAGTATGATGCATGATGCATCCTAGAGTATGATGTATGATGCAGACTAGAGTATGATGTATGATACATCCTAGAGTATGATGTATGATGCAGACTAGAGTATGATGTATGATACATCCTAGAGTATGATGTATGATGCATCCGAGAGTATAATGTATGATGCAGACTAGAGTATGATGTATGATACATCCTAGAGTATGATGTATGATGCATCCTAGAGTATGATGTATGATGCATCCTAGAGTATAATGTATGATGCATCCTAGAGTATGATGTATGATACATCCTAGAGTATAATGTATGATGCAGACTAGAGTATGATGTATGATGCATCCTAGAGTATGATGCATCCTAGAGAATAATGTATGATGCAGACTAGAGTATGATGTATGATACATCCTAGAGTATGATGTATGATGCATCCTAGAGTATAATGTATGATGCATCCTAGAGTATAATGTATGATGCATCCTAGAGTATGATGAATGATGCATCCTAGAGTATGATGTATGATGCATCCTAGAGTATGATGTATGATGCATCCTAGAGTATGATGTATGATGCATCCTAGAGTATGATGTATGATACATCCTAGAGTATGATGTATGATGCATCCTAGAGTATGATACATCCTAGAGTATGATGTATGATGCATCCTAGAGTATGATGTATGATGCATCCTAGAGTATGATGTATGATGCATCCTAGAGTATAATGTATGATGCATCCTAGAGTATAATGTATGATGCATCCTAGAGTATAATGTATGATGCATCCTAGAGTATAATGTATGATGCAGACTAGAGTATGATGTATGATGCATCCCAGAGTATGATGTATGATGCAGACTAGAGTATGATGTATGATGCATCCTAGAGTATAATGTATGATGCAGACTAGAGTATAATGTATGATGCATCCTAGAGTATGATGTATGATGCATCCTAGAGTATGATGTTTGCAAACACTCTTACCCGCACCAACACATTTGCCCCCCCAAAATAATCAACGGGCAAGGTTTTTTTTACAGATGTCATGGGATTGGGGATGGAGACAAATGTTAGGACGAAATGTAGTATTTTCCAGTTTGAAAACTTTTAGGGCCTTTATACCTCAAAGTGGACAGTACCTCTAAAGGGGCATGCAGCAAGGGCAATTACCCAAGAGCTCTTCTGTGGCAGAAGGACAAGAATCTGTCAAGTTTAGGTTTTAGGAATTCTCCTACTCCACGTAAGACAGTGTGCATGCTTAGGAGGGAACCCTTCATTCTCCAATCCATGTTTGCACACCATGAACTTGGTAAATGCCAGACTTCAAGAGACGTATATACAGAGCAATGTCAGAAAATAGGAGGTGGTTCGCTAAGAAGATATCATCCTCTGAGGTGTCACCGAAGGTCTCTACCATACACAGTAGGCAGGTACCCTTTTAATTCTCTGATCTTGCGACTTTGTTCTCCTCTAGCACATCTTCTCTGCTCATTGTGGGCTACCTTTTTTGTCTTACAAGGCACAGTGTCACTATCTGGGAAAGCTAGGCAGTTTCTAATCTTGCCCTGGTTTTGAGGGACACAGTAGGAGAGTATCCCGCAGCTGATACATTTTTTTACTCACTGCTGATGCAATATCTTCTTTACAGAGACAGCGAGCTCAAGTACTGACTCAGGGTGCCGAGCAACTTACAAAGTAGAAGTGAAGAAAACAAAGTGATCATATGAATTAATTAACCCCTTCAGTGCCCGCCCCTTTCCCCGCCCAGTGCCGGCCGTTGCATTAGCGGGCGGGGTCTATGACGAGCTGGACTCGTCATGGGCACAGCGCCACCGCGGCCCATGACGAGTCCAGCTCGTCATGGGCACTGAAGGGGTTAAAAGCTTTTTGGAGAATGAAATCCTAAAATATAAACAAAACCATTTGTAAAGACATGTATGTCTGCCTGCATGGGTCTGTCCACTTGGGATGTACTCCCATTAAAAAAATAGATAAATGTTAAGTGGGATTATTTGGAGTGTTGGTGTCATATTTTCCTGCCGATCCCTAAATTGATTTTTTTGGGGGTACTCATTTTCTCTTTTAGCTGGAGTAGCAGTTATTCAACCACAGGTTCTTTTCCCTGTGGGGTTGTTAAATAATGTCCCTTACTCTAAATTGACCCTTCTGTACTCATCACTAAGGGGCTGTGTGTTGATTGTGGAGTGTTTTGTGAAAGATGGAAGCTTTAAAGACTTTCGGATTCACAGATGGAGAATTGAACAAATTGATAGGTAGTGATTCAAATGTGGACACTAGGGTGGTAGTGACTAAATTGGATAACAGTGAATGGATAAAATTACCCAATATGAAGAATAAGGCTAAAAGGATTGAGTCTCATGTGCAGTTGTTGTTGAAGAACCTCAGAGCTGGTTTAATCCCATCCGGTTTAAGAGTGAGGAATGTTCCAGCTCTGTTTGTTGAAATAAAACAAATTCTTAGAGAGGTGATCCCAAATTTTAAATCGATGAGCAAGTGACTGGATGATGCTAATTGTGGGAACAGCTAGGGAAGGGGTGGTGATTTTGAACCCGGAAATTCTGGAACCAGAAGCAAAATTTTGAAGTACAAATGTAATAGAACAGGCCAAAGCCAAACTTGAGGAGGTAAATTCAGAGATCAATACATTTACTGAATACTTACTTAACAAAAAAAGACTGTTGGAATTGGCCCTTTTCGCAAGGCTCTCCCCAAACATTTTGACTATTGCCTCCTATTTTTCTAACCAGGTTTTTGCTGGTTATAGGATACTGGGCACTTTACCACGGCTGATCAGTGCTAAAGTGCATATGCTCTCTGTATGAATTGGAATATGACTGGTTATCCATGATTGGCATATTTGATTTATTGGTAAGTCCCTAGTAAAGTGTACTGAGTGTGCCAGGGCCTGTAAATCAAATGTTAACAGTGGTCTTGCAGCAATGGTTGTGCCACCCACATGAGTAGCCTTCTAAAGGTGTCACAGACCTACCACTGTAGTGTCTGCACACCCAGTTTTACACTGTCAAGTTGCCCTGCAAGTGCACCCATTTGCCAGGCCCTAACTTTCCATTTTCTTATGTGTTTGTCACCCATTTGGTAGGTCCAAGGTACTCCCATGGGCAGGGTGCAGTGTATGTTGAAGGTAGGACATGTCCTGGATTATGTGACATCTTTTGATAGTGAAATACTGCCAATTTCGCTTTTCAATTTTGAAAGACTATCTGTCCCAAAGGCTAACATGGGAGTTGCTTTGTTAGATCTTACAAGTATAACTTTCCACAGGGACAAGATAGCGAAATGGAGTTTAGGCTCTCAGAACTCAGAATTTATTAACATATTTTGGTAAAGGTGGTTTTTAAATTCTGTGTTTGAAAATGTCACATTTAGAAAGTGCAAAAAGAACAATTGATGGACAGAATGCAGAACAATGTCATACATTCACCTCAGTACAGAGATCTGGGCCTTAATCCGATGTTTTTTTGCTCACCAGCCATTCCAGTTTGGACCCAGCCATATGCAAATCAGTCTTGACTCTGTGCCCAATGGTAACAGTCCAGTCCGAACTGCCAGGCCAGGTCCTCCCTGGACAGGAAACAAGCATCCTAGGACTGGTTTCGGGGTTTCACCCCTCATCAGCCAGGATAGCTTGACTCCAGTGGCATGGAGAGCACGGGACCCACGTCTGGGCATATCCGTCCCACTCAGGATGACAAATGCAAAAGAACAATTGATTGACAGATTGCAGAACAATGTCATACATTCACCTCAGTACAGAGATCTGGGCCTAAATCCATCGTTTTTTTTGCTCACCATGCCATTATGATTTCAGCTAGCCTGGCTGATGAAGGGTGATACCCTGAAACTGGTCCCAGGATGCTGGTTTCTGGTACAGGGAAGACCTGGCTTGGCAGTTCGGGCTGGACTGTTGCCACAAGGAACAGGGTCAAGACTGATTTGCATATGGCTGGGTCCAAACTGGGGTGGGGTGGTGAGCAATATAATGATGGATTTAACCCAGATCCTTGTGATTGGGGGTGAATGTTTGCATTTTCCAGCATTTCGTCCATCAATTGTTTCTTTTGCATATGTCCCCCTAAGTGGGAAGGGTGTGCCCAGACGTGGGTCCCATGCTCACTACACCACTGGATTCAAGCTAGCTTGGCTGACGATGGGTGATGCCCTGAAACCGGTCCCAGGATGCTTGTTTCTAGCCCAGGGAGGACCTGGCTCCGCAGTTCGAGCTGGACTGTTCCGATAAGGAACAGGATCAAGACTGATTTGCATATGGGTGGGTACAAACTTCGGTGGTGTGGTGAGCAAAAGAATGATGGATTTAACCCAGTTCCTTGTGACTGGGGGTGAATGTTTGCATTGTCCAGCATTCAGTCCATCAATTGTTTCTTTTGCATATGTCGCCCTAAGTGGGAAGGGAATGCCCAGGCGTGGGTCTCATGCTCACTACACCACTGGGTTCAACCTAGCCTGGCCCTGAAACCGGTCCCAGGATGCTTGTTTCCTGTCCAGGGAGGACCTGGCTTGGCGGTTCGGGCTGGATTGTTCACACAAGGAACAGGGTCAAGACTGATTTGCATATGGCTGGGTCCAAACTGGGGTGGTGTGGTGAGCAAAAGAATAATGGAATTAGCCCAGATCCTTGTGACTGGGGGTGAATGTTTGCATTGTCCAGCATTTCATCCATCAATTGTTTCTTTTGCACATTTAGAAAGTGGTCATTTTCTTACTTTATCATCCTGTGTGCCTCTGACTGTGTATTCAGCGTCTGGTGTTGGAGTGACAGGAGCTGGGGATGTGCAATCACTCTAGACAGTCACTGAGGGGTGGGGAATGCGGGGGGGGGAGGCGGTGGTTGGGGGGGTGAGCTGTGTCTTGCCTTGCATGGGTGACTCCTAGCTGGGCGGAATAGACCTTGTCTGCATTTAGAGTGGTGGGAGGAGTTTTGCTTGCACCTGAATAGGTGGGTCTCCTTTTCACAATGCTGTCTCTGGCCCCTGTGGTCATGCTGCACCAGGAGGACAGGACAGGTTTGGCCTGGGTTCAGAGACCTTTGCCACAAAGAGAACAATAACAAAATTGGGTACAAGTATTAGACGTAAAACCCCAGGATTTTAGGTTACTTCAAGAAACAAGAGGACCCTGCTAAGAAGAAGAGCGGAAGAACTGTGTGAGGAGCACTGCCTTTTCTGAGAGAGGGGTGGCTTGGCCTGCAGTTGCTGCTTCTGTCTGTGGTGGAGGAAAAGGACTGACTCTTTTTGCCCTGCTGTGGTATCCTGCATGTTAAGAAAAATCTTCAAGGGCTTGTGTGTGCTGGCCTTCTGTTGGAAATCTCAGGGACATAAATGATTTCAAGAAAGCTCCTTGCTGGATCTTAAAGTGTCCTGCCTGTGTGCTAAAGAAACTGTGCGATTAGTGCTGTCCCCGACTAGTGTGGGGTAGGGCGGCCTTCAGTTGCTGCTCCTGTCTGGAACAGGGAAAGGACTGGACTGTCTTGCAATAATTTTTCGGCGACTGGGCGTTGCGAGCACTGCATTTGTCGCCTAGGAAGTGAAAGCACATAAGGAGCACTATTTGGTTGCTGGAAGCGCGTGGTAAGCTTCTACTCGGTTGTACAGCAGGGGCTCTGTCTAAATGGCCCGTGCTGTTGAGGACTGTGGAGGAATTTGTCTGGTGCCAGGAGTATTTTTCTCTGAACCGCCTACCTGGGCCGAGGAAAGATGGAAAAACGTCAGGATCCGACCGCCAGGCAGGAGCTGGCGCAGCAGGAGCCTCCTCTGTTGCCCCTGGCAACCAGGAAGCAAACACGGAAGATGCAGCCGGAAATCAGTCAGCGACCGAGGTCTGCTGCTGATCGAGCCTGGGTGCAGGCCTGACCAAGGTGAGCAAGGAGGCTCCCTACCCCACCAGGGAGAGGCAGAGGACGCAACTGGTTCAAGAGACAAAACAGAGGGAGGTACTACAAGCAAAACTCTCATCATCAGTATCTCAAAACACTGAATCAACAATATTGGAGACCTTAAAGACATCAGGTAAGAGGTATGGGGATGAACCTTTGAGGTATGCTCTCCCCATATTTAATCTGCTATTGGTGAAAATAGGAGAAGATGAGAGCCAACTAGTTGCTAGAGGGCTCTCATTTGTCCACAGTAGGGGTGGGCAAAGATTTCCGCTCCACTGACGGAGTTCACAGAGTTTTGCCCACTCCGCGCGGAGTTCAGAAAAAATCAGCGAAGTGACTCGGAGCGGAGTCGTTTTTCTCAGGCGGCTCACCAACGGTAAGTTATCGAGCGCTTGCTAGAAAAAATAATCCATAAACCTCCTTCTGCCGAGATTTTTCATTGCGGGCGGTTACGGCAGGTCACCACCTCTCGCGTAGAGAAATAGGACATTCGCGTTGAGGAAGCTGCCACTTGAGTATAAAGTCTACTCGAGCGGCAGAAAGCAGCAGCGCCCTCTGGCGGAACGCGTTGTGCCATTTACTCTGATTTTACAGCTCGGGACAAACTTCTGGCGCTAAATATCAGTGCGAGCAGCACAACTTAGCAGACTTTGCAGATAGTGGAACTCCGCGGAGAACGGCGGAATTTCTTTGGCACTTGGCGGAGTTTCGCTGAGTAACACTCTGCCCAGGCTAAGTTCCAAGTGTGCAGTGCAATGTTTTTCAATTGATCAATATGCATATGTTGTTCAGGAAAATATGACCATTTTTTTTAATGCACAATAATGTGGACAGCCAAGAATAAAATCGCTCAGGATGTAAACCCTTAACCAAATTTACTCAGAATTTGGACATGCTAGGGGTCAGAAGTGGCCAGAAGAGCGCAGTACTTAAGGACTTGAATAAATTCACCAGGTTCATACCACCCCTATCGCCAAACTTGCTGAAAGGGTAGGCTCTCGCCTTCAGAGATTACAAGAGAACCAGTGGCGGCTCCTCCGCTAAGGTGGAGAAGTGTCGCCCCACTGCTAATTCAGCAGTGCACAAAAGAAAATGATAATAACAGAACGTAATTATAATTTTATTCTTCTATGATGGTTCAACATGCGGAGGTGCGGCTACTCTTTCGTCTACCTCGTAGGGCCTCGATTACCCCCCTACTGCAGGACCTGGGCTTGCTTAGGGTATTCAAACACATTGAATTTAAGGCTTTGTGCTTTATGTTTAAAGCCAAACATGGCCGAGTGCCGCAATACATTCAGGAACTGGTGACTCCTTACTTGCCCACTGAGATCTTCAAGTCAGGTGCTGTTGTCCATACCTAAATTCAGTCTCACCCATATGAAGGGTCACTCTTTTTCCTATCTAGGCCCTGAACTGTGGAACACGTTGCCTGCCGACCTCAGGAATCGTAATACCCTATTTCCTTAACGTAAAAACCTGAAAAGTTGGTTATTTTATTGACTGATCACGGGACAGCCGATATGCCTCTCCTGCGCCGGGAAGACCCTTGGGGTAGCTGTGCGGACTATAAAACTCTTGAATGAATAAATAAATATGCTGAGCTTGGCGCCAGGTGGGGGCAGGGCTGGGCTCCGTTATGCCAAGCAGGGTGAGGAGTGGTTTGCACTCCTCTAAGTGAGCATGACGGTTTGGCCGGCCCTCTTGGGCCGGCAAACCGTCATGAGCACTTGGCATGTTATCTATTGGGCTGTATTGCACAGCCCGTGGAGAACATGCCCAGCCTCCCCAGGAAATGCCTGAGCGTCCAAACAGGACGCTCAGACCAATAACGACGCTGCTCCTGCAGCATCATGATTGGCTGGAAGAGTCCGGAAGCATGAGTGCTTCCAGTGCCTCTTGCAGCTTGTGAGGAAGAGGACAGAGGAGAGATGCGCGGCAGCGAAGGAAAAGGTACGTTCATTTTTAAATTATTTTTTTTGTAGTCCATTCCCCCCGCCCACCACCCCCGTTCCGAAGCAGCGACCACTCAAGACAACCCCAAGTTCACAGTTAAATCATGTGATGAAGGGGGAGGGATAGACCTAGTGCAGTCGGAACAGTACGATAAGAAAGTACATAGCATTTTGGCAGTCCCAGAGCACTATAAGAAGACAAACACACAAGTACTTTGAATACTAGACAGGAAGATTCATCAGACTACATCCAAAGTAGACAATGGGGACATCTGCAGAAAAGTGATTGTACCACTTGAACAAAGAGAATCCGGTGACCCTGGCCCTGAATGGAGTACCAAAAACACATAATTGGGCAAAGAGGAGGGTCTTTTACATTTTGTATGTCCACGATCAATGAATGCTATGACCGAACCCCTGTCGAAATATATTTAGTACATTCCTCTGCCCCCTGCCAAAATCGTATGCTTCATATATAAGAGATATTGGAAATTTAATCAAGAAAATTGAAAATGTACCACATAATGAGAAAAAAGAGATCCTGTTAACATTGGATATTGGAAACGCTGTATTCCATACATACCCCAACGGGAAGCTCTGAATGTGGTGAGAAGAGTGCTGGAAGAAACACCATGTGAGAGACCAAATGAGATTATCCTGGAATGTCTGGAGATAGTTCTGTGAAACAATTGTTTTTATTTTAATGGTGACATAAACCAACAAGTTAAAGGGACCAGCATGGGGTCATCTTGCTCCACAAGTATGGCTAATATATATATATGGGTGCATATGAAGAACAGCACATTTGTAATGAAATAGCGCCATTTTATGAAAATGTCAAGAGTTGGGTATGGTTCATAGATGATATATTCTTCATATGGACTAGGGAGGAGGATCAGTTTCATGAATTCATCTTATGGCTGAACTGAAGTAATAAGAACCTTACATCTACAAAGAAATAGAGCAGAGAGAAGGTAGAGTTCTTGGATATTTGGATTGTAGGAGTGCAAGGGCATGTGGAAGTAGTGTTGTATAAAAATGGACACTGTTGTATTGGTGTCCCAATAGCTCCAAAATGGGGACCGTGTAGTATGTATGAGGTGTGATATGTATGGGTCAGTTGGTATGAGTGTGAGACAGGAATGACAAGTGGGGGTGATATTTTAATTGTTGTCGATTTTGGGTAATTTTTTAGTACATTTTGTATTAGATGTAACAAATAAAGGAATTTAAAGTAAACCTTCTGTATATGTGTTAATGATTTATGATATAATGTAAAAAAAAAATGATAATATTAACTAATGAAACATTTGTTTTGAAAATAAAATCTCAAAAATAAACAAAATTATTTGTAAAGCGATGTAAGCATGTCTGTATGGGTATGTCCACTTGGGATACATTCTCATTGAAAAATAGATGTAGGTTAAGTAGGATTATTTGTAGTTTTGGTGGAATAATTTGCCCCAATCCACAACCTGAAATTGCTTTTTTTTTTAGAGGTACCCCTTTCCTCCTTTAACTGGAGGAAAAATGCACTAGTCAATCACTGATGGATGACGCGGTTTATGCTCGGGTAGCTGACGAACAGACTCAAATACCCTTCACAGCCTTTACAATTTGAGGCGCAGCAAGGCAAGAGTGAATTGCTCAGAATTATACATCAAAAGTGCTAAAACCAAGTCTGTGGCAGAAAAGGAGAGCAAAGATTACAAAATCTCCGACCCATATTTCCTGGACCCTTGTCGCATGGTGTTGGATACCAGTTGTTTAGTCCATAATCCTTCAATCAATCAATCAGCTACTCACCCGTAAGGGTCTCAAGGCGCTGAGGGGGGGCGATGTAGAGCTGCGGTTCAGTTGAAGAGCCAGGTCTTGAGGTCCTTCTTGAACTGAGGCAGCGGCAGTGATTGCCTGAGATGTAGAGGCAGGGAGTTCCAGGTCTTCGAAGCGAGGTAGGAGAAGGATCTTCCTTCAGTTGTGGTCTTGTGGATCCGTGGAATGGTGGCCAGGGCCAGTTGGGCGCAGCGGATAAGTCTGGTGGGAGTGTAGAAGGAAAGGCGGTGGTTGAGGTATGCAGGTCTGGTGTTGTGGAGGGCTTTGTAGTGATGCTTGAGGAGCTTGAAGGAAATTCTTTTGTTGATCGGTAGCCAGTGAAGGTCTCTTAGGTTACTGGTGATGTGGCTGCAGCAAGGGACGTTCAGGATGAGTCTAGCAGAGGCGTTCTGGATGTTATGTAGTTTCTTTAGCAATTTTTGGGTAGTGCTGGCGTAGAGTGCGCTGCAGTAGTCGTGTCTGCTGCTGACAAGCGCATTGGTGACCGCTTTCCAGGACTTGGTTGAAATACACTTGAAGATCTTCCAAAGCAGGAGAGCGTGTGGAAGCAGGAAGACGAGACGGCGTTGATTTGTCGGTTCATTGAGAGCAAGGAGTCCAGGATGATGCTGAGATTTTGTGCGTGGTCCGTGGGTGTGGCGGTTCCGAGCGCTATGGACCACCATGAGCCACCCCAAGGGGGAGGGAGGAGCCCAGGATGAGTTGAGCCTGAGACAGCTGTCCTTCGTCCAGCCGGCAACTGCATTCATCCCCTCGTGGAAGTTGCTCTTGGCAGCTGTGGGTTCGTCTGTGACGGAGAGAATCAGCTGAGTGTCGTCGGCATAGGAGACTATGTTGAGTCCATGGCTTCTGACAGTGCCTGCAAGCAGGGTTTTGTAGATGTTGAAGAGGGTGGGGCTCAGTGAGGGTCCATGTAGCACTTTCCAGCTGATCTCTCTGGGTTCCGAGTATAATGGTGGAATTCTTAACTCTCTGTGTTCTGCCGGTGAGGAAGGATCGGATCCATTCTAGGACTTTGTCACGGATGCTGGTGTCATAGAGTCTTGCACAGAGGGTGTGGTGGGAGACAGTCTCAAAGGCGGCTGAGATATCCAGGAGGGCTGCGTTCTCGCCTCGGTCGAGGTGGGTACGGATGTCATCTGTTGCGGCGAGGAGGGCAGTACAATCCTTGTTTACCCTGATAAAAAGTCCCTAATTGTTTCCCACTTATGGTACCTTCTCATCAAAAGGACTGAGCATCGCTTCTAAACGACTGACAATTCAAAGCACTGCATGCTTTTTTCTGACTGATGGCTGTGGACTAGACTTGAGGGTTTTGGGAATAGTAGATTAAGTCTCAGTAACACTAACTACATCAAACTACCATGCCTTGACTTGTGCAGATTCTATAGCAAAAGAAACAAATAAGGGAAGTGGAAAAGGATCACTGTGCTAACTAAAAAAAAGAAGTAAACATGTTCTTCAGAACTACTGATCAAATTGCATATCACCCATGGAAAAAGCATCAATAACGTAGTGCTTGCCGAAGGCATGCAGGGTTGTATCAGGACTTTTCTTTAGGTCATGGGATAGGTGTTTTAAGTACTCTATAATATTATGATTTTTTCTTGTCATTTATTTTTATTGCCCAAGGGCCCTGGAGGCTATTGGTTGCAAAGTCTTCTTTCCTTGACTCTCCCTTGGTAACTGTGGTCGAGTAAGTGGACAATGCTTATTTCAGCAGAATGTTTAGGGTTGGGATTCAGATACAGTGTAGGACACAAATTATAACTCTCCACAAAAATGTCCACCTGAATTTTTTTTTTGAAAAGGCATTCATATTTAATAAACCAAACAAGGTGATAAATAGAACAAACTAGATTAATGAAAAATAAAACTGACAAGCACTTTTGATGAGAACTGGCCCCAATCACCCCCAATTTTAATTTAGGTCAAAAACAACTACGCGTAAGCCTCCAAGACCTACATTGTAAGAACCCGGCCAGAAATCAGGTTCTTGAATTACTATACTGTTAACAAACAGTTAAGTCAAATATGACAGCCAAGTCTAGAACAACAGTCCAGTTGAATTTCATAGTAACTCAGCAGTTGAATTCTGCTACTTAGTTTGGGCCAACGCACTACACAGAGTACACAAATGGGGAAAGCAGCATTTGTAGAGGAAGTAGGATTTCTAAGCAGAGTGGTTTACTTAAAAGTTGCTTAATGTCTCCCAGTTCCTGGAGCTTCCCATAGCTCTGTGCTGCAGGATGGGGCTACCAGTGAAACAATCATTGGCAAAGTCAATAAGTTTGGCACTGGCTGCTTGTTTTGACATGGGTTTTGCAAAACTTCAAAATTGGGAAAACTGCTGGACCTTTGTAATCTAAATAAAAATGGCTTGTCTAAAAGCAAATATATTTTTGTCCTCAAAAAGTATGTATTGCTACAGTAGCTACTATCACTCAATGGAGCTACTATGTGTGTATGTGTTCCTTTTGAAAAATCAGAATTCTGTCACTCACAGTAAAGTTAGCCAAAGGCTGAAGTGGGTGACACGCTGCCCCATGCTGTAGTGGGTGGAAGAAAAATGTGAATGACTCAATAACACACTCTTAAACTTGGCATTCTATGCAAGGTCACCCGCAAAACTTTTGCAACGACCCCCACTGTTTTCTGAATTTGTTTTGCTGTTTTTCTGGACTTGTGCACTTTACCACAGCTAACCAGTGCTAACGCACTTGTGTTCTCTTTCTAAAAAAATCAAAATAAATGTCCAGTATTTGTAAAGCGCAAACAATTACCCGAAGGTGTCAAGGCGCTGGGGGCCGTCGGGAAGATTAATCGAGCTATTGCCCAGAGTGACATGGTGCTGGGCTGATCTGCCGCCGGCACCAGGAATCGAACCGTGAGCCCCTGGGTTTCGGCGTCAGTTGCGCTGGCCGCTGCGCCACACCTCTTCCAAACATGGTAACATTGGCTTACACTCAATTGCCATATTTAATTTAATTGTACGTCCCTGGTAAGATGGTACCATGGGTATTTAGGGCCTGTAAATGACATGCTACAAGGCAGCTGCAGCACTCATTGTGCCACCCACTAAAAGTAGCCTTATAAACCATATTTCAAGCCTGCCATTGCAGCCTCTAGAACTACCAGTTCACCCTGGCAAAATAAATCTTTTTCCAGGACTAAATCGTTCTTTTTAATAGATATAAGTTAAGCTATAAGATATAAAGTAGTCCCTAAACAGCCCACAGGGTGTAGTGCATTGTATTTAAAAGGTAGAAACGTGTGTTTTTAAGTTGGACATATCCTGGTAGTGAAAAACCCCTAACATTGGGTTACCTTATCACATTTAATAAGTGCTTAACTTTTTAATAAGAGCAGGTAGAAATGCAATGTTTGGACTCAAAGGAATTGTAATTTAAAATCTTCTTTATTTATAAAGTCGGGTTTTAGATTACAATTTTGAAAATGTTTCTTTTAGAAAGCTGAATAAAGTTGCACCTCCCTCCTGGGTGGTGTCCCTCTGTGAGCACAGCAATCAATCTGTTGCAATTATAGCCGAGTATTCAAAAAGTAATCTAAAGTTGCAAGCAATTCTTCTTTATTGTGTTAAACAATATTTTCTCCTCATTGGTTTGATGAGGCTATGACAAAGATCCATGATTAACTCTCCAAGTCATTCGTGACATGTTAAAGCCCAAATGCATTTCGGGCAGTGAAACCCACCCTTCTTCAGGGGGTGAAATTACTAAAGAACAAGAAGGACGAAATGAGACTACATAATTCAAACTGAGAAACCGTTTTTCATTGAAATGTGCCAAACGTGCAAAGGATCAAAAATCACCATGAAGGGGTGCGGTGACTAACTGAAAGTGCACCGAGGTGTCTTGGTTTAAAACAATCGAGTAGACAAGGTTGCAGTGTGCTCCAACACAGGAACAATGTGGCAATGTGGAAAGGTGTGTACGCGAAAGTAACTGAAAAAAGTGCTCAAAAGTAAATACATGCAAATCCGAGTTCAAATATACCAATTAAGAGAGGTTACAGACGTACTGTGGTGTGATTAAAAACTATACGTGAAGGGTGATCTGCCGCGTACCTGAGACAGAAGTCTCGATGTTAAGGGTGAGAAAACCAAGTGAAAAATGCATTATAAATGTGGCGGTTCAAGCTTGATATGCATCGTTCTAAGAACGGAAACTTATCCGATGGAGCCAAAGTTACCTGAAGTGCGTGCGGCTGTCCCGCGATTTTCTGAATGTGAACGTGATTCGAAGCTCAAGGCGATCACGCCATATAAGCAAATTAGGGTGTACAGTGACGAGGGATTATCTTGCAACATTTTTATGGTGCATAGACAGTGAAGAAATACAGTCACCTCAGTAAGAGGTCGCCATCTTAAACTGTGCACGACCAAAATAAGTGGTGGTGAAAAGTTGCAAAGAGTATTGCGGCAATTGAAAAATCATAATATCTGTCAATCAAATTGAAACATACACATGAACTGAATGAATAAAAAAATGCTGCCAGTGCGTGAATAAAACATACGGGACCCTGGAGTTTCCGCTAGTTTTTTACTTTTTGGTTAAAAATCTCATCTTTATTTGTCTGGTGTACCTTTCACTCGACGTTTGTCATCTTTTAGAGTAAGGTGCTCCCTTTCTCTGACAAACTGTTTATTTTTCTCTCTGTGCTGATCCACAACGCACTGGACGCTACGCTGTTTGCTGGGGGCTGGACGCTGATCAACTCACCCACGGGACTGCGAGGACCACGGAGAATTGCGCTCCTCTAACTCTGCTCACCTGGTTCCTCTTCCCGCCTGGTTCCTCCCTCCACCGCCACGCCTCGCGGCCCCCGCTGCGTGGGTGCCGCTCGTTGACCCCAAGAGCGTAAAACCTTGGCTGGGGCTCTTCAACAGTGGGACTCTTTGCTGATCCACAACGCACTGGACGCTACGCTGTTTGCTGGGGGCTGGACGCTGATCAACTCACCCACGGGACTGCGAGGACCACGGAGCATTGCGCTCCTCTAACTCTGCTCACCTGGTTCCTCTTCCCGCCTGGTTCCTCCCTCCACCGCCACGCCTCGCGGCCCCCGCTGCGTGGGTGCCGCTCGTTGACCCCAAGAGCGTAAAACCTTGGCTGGGGCTCTTCAACAGTGGGACTCTTTGCTGATCCACAACGCACTGGACGCTACGCTGTTTGCTGGGGGCTGGACGCTGATCAACTCACCCACGGGACTGCGAGGACCACGGAGCATTGCGCTCCTCTAACTCTGCTCACCTGGTTCCTCTTCCCGCCTGGTTCCTCCCTCCACCGCCACGCCTCGCGGCCCCCGCTGCGCGGGAGCCGCTCGTTGACCCCAAGAGCATAAAACCTTGGCTGGGGCTCTTCAACAGTGGGACTCTTTGCTGATCCACAACGCACTGGACGCTACGCTGTTTGCTGGGGGCTGGACGCTGATCAACTCACCCACGGGACTGCGAGGACCACGGAGCATTGCGCTCCTCTAACTCTGCTCACCTGGTTCCTCTTCCCGTTCACGCCCCTTACTCCTCCCCCGGGCTTAACTCAGCCATCGTCCTAGCGCGCTAGCGGTACGCACGCGGGACGACGCCCGGGGCGAAGACCGGGCCGTTTGTGGCCGTTCGTGGACGGGACGGGCCCATACTTTGTATTCTGGCTGAGCATAACCCTAGCCTACCTGTCTCAGACCCTATTTCTATCTTTTAATTGTCGTATACAGCGATGTCGTCTCTGAGGTCAGGTAGGAAACTAGCACAGAGTAGTACTGGGGGTTGTGTTTCGGGGACGTTAGACAATTTTATTACTAGAGCTGCCCGGATCCTTGAACGCGAAATTGATCTAACAGAAAAAAGACTGTCTCTTGACTTGTCTTCCAAAAGATCCTCTTTAGGCAGCCTTATGACAGTCTCCTCTCCTGTCCCCAGGCCCCCACAACCTATTTCTGATCTTACCGAGCACATCGAGCTTGGTTTGGATACTGGCTTAGCAACAGGTCCACTGGTTAATACTCTAATTACAACATCTGGCTCTCCCCCCCTTGGCTTGCCCCCTACTGTTTCAGATAATCACTTACAGCCCCCATTTGATTTGCCTGGTCCCGCAACCTCGTCACTGGGTGTCCTGTTACCGTTAACCCAGGGGACGAACTCATGTAGGGAAGGGCTTCTTAAGGGCAAATCAGCTAATAATACCAAAGTGCCCACAATCTCTGTTCCCTGTCCTGATCCCATCCTCCCAGAGCTACAGGTTACTTCTGCCGCTGACATGAGTTCAGTGCCCATTTCTCGCCCTGTGCCCTCATCCACTACATCCCCTTTGCCTGCCGTCCATGCTGAGGTCTTAGAGCAGCTGTTCAAGGCCTTTCTTACTCCACTATTTGAGAAAGTTAATCGTCTCTCTCAAATGGTCGAAAAACTAGAGGTTATGATGCATGCCAACATGGTAATAACTGAGAAGCTTTTAGCTTCCCCATTGTCTTCTGGGCCCACAATACCTCCTGATGTAACCACTGTGGTTGAGGTTGTCCCCAATGACATCACCCCTATGGCTGGAGCTCCCTCAGATCCCCCTGCTCCCACTGTCCCTCCCACAAACACTCCCCACCAGCCATCTTGTACCACTTCCCGCCACGTTCCAGATAGTAACGCAAATAACAATAGAAATCAACCCATCATTAAGGATTCCCTCGTTCAGGGTACTTCTCCATTTTCCGAACTCCCTCGTATTAACCTTCCGCCTGAGTCTCATCCTTATACTGCCATTCTGGTGGGTGTTCCCAGTCTTTCGCAGGATAAGGCTGAGTCTCATAGTGAGTTAAAAAACAAGGTTACTCATTGGTTAAATCGTAATAGGCCTCTGCCCGCTTCTTCTTGTGCTGAAATATTGATTGTTCGTAGGGTTTGTTGGCTGGGCAGTGGGGTTAAGGGAGTAGAGGGGGACTGTGTGCTTGTAAATTTCCGTGATCCCAGGGTGGTGCGTTACCTATGTTCCCACCCTAACATCTCGAGTGCCTCAGGAATTTTTGTTACGGACCTGTCTTACTTTTATCCCCCTGCACCTCTCCAACAGTTTAACACCGGATCACTTGGTTGGGAGACGGTCCCTAGGGGTCCTCGTAGAGTACAGGGCTTGGATTTCCACCTTCCACTATTCAACCCATACGCCCCACTGAGTGATTTGGATGGGGTTGATTGACCTCTTTGCAACCATAGCCCCGTGCCTTATAGGTCCAGTGGTCGGGGTATGCATGGACGATCCTGTACGGACAAGAGGATCTCACCCCCTGGTTTTCCTTGTGACCGTTTACACACACACCCCTACAAGTCCCATGTTCCACCCGCAGTTTTGGAGAGCTCAGATTTATCCCCGTCATGTGCTCCCATTACCACCAGCCGCATACGCTCTGATGTGGTATCTGACATTGGTGGGTTGTTCCTAGTTCCTCCATCCCCTGTACGAATCGTTTCCTGTTATCCTAGAACCAAGCCTACGGGCTTGGATGGCGTTGAATTCCCTTCTGTGTCTACAACTTCTTTATGCCCCCCAATTCCCCTGGGATCCCCTAGTTCTCCAACTTTACCTTGCACTCCAGTTCCCCTGCCCCCCCTGGCTCCCCTGTCCTCTCCCTGGCTTCCTGGAACATTGCGGGTCTTCGCAGCAAACTAACCAACGAGGATTGGTCCGCCTGGGTCTCTACCCATGATATCCTGGCTTTCCAGGAGACATGGGCTGTTGACCCTGTATGTTATCATGGGTACGTACATTTTTTTAAGGGGGCAACTAGTAACCGCAGGGGTCGTTCCTCTGGTGGTCTCTGTTTCTGGGTTAGGCAAACCTTGAAGTATAGCCTAACAGAACTGTCTATTGACAATCCCGACCTTCTGATCATCTCTCTGCAGAGATGAACCCTTAATATTATTAATTAATATTTATAATCGGGGTCTTCCAGGAGGGCGTGGAACTAATACATTCCTACAACTGGACGAGTTCCTGGAGACAGTTGACCCTAGCTCCAATGTATTTATTATAGGTGATTTCAACTGTTGTTTTGAGCCATTATACCCAGAATGCGACTCTCTGACCACGGAAATTGATATTTTTTGGAACATACCTTTTCTCGCCCTCACTCCTATTAAACGCTGGAGTGAATCTGCTGTTCAGTGGACGAGTTTATGCCTTGAACGTGGTTTTAGAGCAGCCAACGGACGAACCCCCTCGGATCCGTCTGGCAAAGTGACCTTTTCCGATGGCCGAGGACGTAGTAGTCGAATTGATTATGCTCTAATAAAAGTGGAGTACTGGCATACTCTGGGTGATATGATGATATGTGAGTGAATTGAGAGTGACCACAACCCCCTGGTTCTGACACTCCTGCTCAGTCCCCAGTTTAGAAACACCCAATCCGAGATATTGACTGCAAATGCCCTTTTAACCAACAATCATCGCAGAGTGCGATGGGATAGGGTTGCTCTTGACAGTGCTATACTTTCTGAGATTGGTGATAAAGTCTCCTCAGCAACTGTAGCCTTACAGTCACTTAGGCTTGAAAACGGCGACTTTGTCGATGCTACTAACATACATACCAATCTGTTTTTGGACCTAAAATCCATCTTCTCAAAACCCTGCAAGGCCATGCCCCCCAAGATCCCCAAGCAAAGCTCTTGGTATAATAAAAACTGCCGAGATTCTTATAATGCTTTGAAAGCTGCTATCGCTTCTAAGGACCAGGCCACCATAAGATCTACGAGAAAACTTTACACCAGGGCCAAAGTCCAGGCGAAGCGCGACTGGGATAATGACCACTGGAGTGCCCTACTGGCAGCCAGCAAACTAAGGAACCTAACACTGTTCTGGCACACCTTGAAGTGGGGTAATACTTCAAACTCACAGGCTCCCTCCAACAATGTTTCTCCGGACAACTGGGTATCCCATTATGAATCCCAGTTTTCCGATGCTGATATGGCCGTTACATCTTCTGAACCGCTTTGCTGGGATCCGTTTATACCTTCTAACCTTGAGTTTGACGTTGATGAAGTTAAGATGGCAATATCGAGGGTTCCTAATGGCAAGGCCCCAGGTATCGATTGTGTCCCTGCGGACCTTTTTAAATCCGACCCTGGTATTTGGGCCCCATACATCGCCCTCTTGGCTAATGCACTAGTTAAAGGGGCCCCTATCCCCGACTCATGGAAGGGCGCTGAGATCCTGCCCATCTTTAAAAAAGGTGATCGTTCGTGCCCGGGCAATTATCGCCCCATTAGTCTTATTGACTGTGTTCAAAAAATTGTAGCAAGAATGATTTTGGTAAGGATCCAGCTCTGGGCTGAGCAGCTTGATATCATTTCGCCCCTACAGGCAGGCTTCCGATCGTGCATTAGTACCATTGACCAGGCTTTTAAATTCCAACTAATTGTCTGGAAAACGGTTTATCTTTGCAGTGGTACAATTTATGCAGCTTTTGTAGACCTTCGGTCTGCTTTTGATTTGGTCAATAGGACTAAACTCTGGGGTGAATTAGCGGAGCTTGGGCTATCTTCAGACCTCTTAAACATCATAATTAGGTTACATGATAATAACTTTGCCCAAGTCCGCTGGGGTAACCAAGGGCAGGTCACTAATAAGTTCAATGTCAACAGAGGCGTCAGACAAGGGTGTGTCCTCGCACCCACATTATTCCTACTATTCATTAATAGAGTTGTCCAATATTTCTCCAACAAATCTACAGATGCCCCCACTCTAGGAGGGTCCAAGGTTCCGCTGCTTATGTTTGCGGACGACACCCTTCTCCTCTCACAAACCCTGTCCGGGCTGCAGTCGGCTTTGAATTTATTTTCTTCTTTTTGTTCCGACTGCGACCTGTCAGTTAACGTTTCAAAAACCAAATATATGGTTTTTAACAAAGGGAAACCTGTGAGGGGCCAGGTGACCATGGATAGTGGTGTTCTGGAACGCACAAATGTTATGACCTACCTGGGTGTTTTGTTTGAAAATAAGTTGAACTTGGGACCTCAAATTGACGCTCTTTCTCTTAAATTTGCTCAATTATCGGGCTGTCTGATCAAGGAGCAAAAACAATCCCAGGCAAAAATGATAGGTCCACCCATCAAAATTTTTGAAGCTAGAATTAATTCAGCAATTTTATATGGTGCTGAATTATGGGGTCATACAGATCTTTCCTCCCTGGTTATAGCCCAAAACAAATTTTTCAGAAAGTTAACGGGACTCCCCAGCTCAACGCCAGTGAAACCACTTCTTTTGGACCTTGGTTGTTGTTCGTTTGATGACATTGCCAGGTTTAAACCTCTGGCTTATTGGAGGAGGCTATGGACAGTCCCCGAATTGGCTTCCTTTGCCAAAGCTTTTATGGATGTTCGTTGTATTTTGGGGGCGGGTGACCTCCCCTGGTGTAAACATGTTAGTCTCTTATTGGACTCTATGGGCTTAGATACCCTTTGGTCTGACCCAGCTAACAGTTCTTTTCCCCCGAAACAAAGTTTTAAGACCCTCTATTGGTCTATGATTTCCCAAAAACATATGCTATCTGTTTCCCCTGAGTCCCTGACTGGCAAGTTTTTTGGATTTAAACAAACTCCTGTTTTCGAAGAGTATTGGGATATCATCGCCAGGCCTAGTGACAGGAAACTATACCACCAATTCAGGGTAGGCTCCCTACCCACCAACTCATTCACTAAAAAATGGAAGGGTGGCTCTCGTGATACCTGTAGGTGGTGTTCGGACTGTGTTGACTCTGTCGGCCACATATTCTTTGCCTGCCCGGCCTACGTTGCACCACGGGCTAAATGGCTAAAACCACTCTGCCAGAATATGGGCACCCGGCAAGGTTTTGTAGCACTCAACATTTTGCGACTCGATACTAGTGAGTGCGTTGTAATCGCTGTAGCTAAATTCCTTGGCTGGGTCTGGATTATTCGTAATAAGTCAATAGTTGCCTGGTATGATGCTGTGACCTTCCTCTTCCTTCTCAGTGTCTTATGGTTTATGTTTCTTCCTGTTTTTAATGATATTGTATTTTAAATTTTATGCCTGTAAAACGTCTTTCATGATGAAATTTTATCGAAATAAAGACTATATGAATTGGAATTGGAATAAAACATACGAGTGGTCATGGTGTGTGATCGCACACACTTATGATCAATTAGCTACTTTAAACAGAACAATGTCTGACGGAAATGGATGAACTGAAATAAAACGTTTCAAAACTGTTGAATACGATCAAATGAATTACCAAAAGCAACTGTATTCGATCCGATCATTCAGACCGTGAGGCACCAACGAATTCATTTTCTTAATCCAGTGGGTTTCACTTTGTAGTAGGAATTTTCGATTGTCTCTCCCTTCCTTGATATCAACAATTTCACACACTAAGAATCGTAATTGGCTGACATTGTAATTGAAGTTAGTGAAATGCGTTGCCACAACAGGTTTTGCATTCCTGTTTCTGATGTTGCTCTTATGTTCATCAAGTCTGATCTTAATCTTTCTTTCTGTCTTTCCAATGTATACGAGCCCGCAGGGTCATTTTAAAAGATATACTAACTTCGTTGAATCACATGTTGCGGTCGTGTTTAGTTTAATCTTGTAACCTTTAGTGGGATGATTCATAACGTTTTCCTTGATCACATTATTACAGTCCCCACAATTATGACACAGTATTGTGACTGTGCGGCATGATTTGTGCGCTGGGTGTTTGCATTCTTAGTGATTCTACCAAATATCTGCTTCTTTCATAGACAAATAATGGTTTGTTTGAAAAGATATTGTTGAAATCAGGTTCCACTTGGAGCACTGGCCAATGCTTTAAAATGATTTTTTAAATGTTTTTTACTTTCTGGGGAAAATTACAATAACTGCTCTTGAGGTTTCTGTGGGTCTCCTCTGTGTAGTCAGAAGTTCAGTGCGAGATAATACTCGGCTATAACTGCAACAGATTATTGATTGCTGTGCGCACAGAGGGACACCACCCAAGAGCGAGGTGCAACTTTATTCATTTTAAAATATGCCCAAGTTTAGAGGACGATACCTCGGCGCACGCACATGAACTTAATATCTGGTAAACCTTTATGACGCAAATGATATACGAACCAGGATTGCGTGAGTCAACAATCTGTACTTTTAGAAAGCTGCCATTTTCCGGCCCTAAACTGTCTCAGGCCTTCTAGGAGTTTCCAGCTGCCTGGGTCTGTTAATGGCTCACCCATCACAATGCCTATTGGGCCCAGACAGTAAACAATAGGACCTGGGTGGAGCTAGGAGAGGGCCACGCTGCCAGGGTAGGAGGAGCAGAGCTGTTCCATGTCCCTATTAGATTGGAAGGGCTGCCTTCAGGACACTCACAAAGGAACTTGACACCAGCCATATGCCAACCTAGATCTGTTAGAGCCAGGGCAGGTGACAGAAGGAACTTTTCAGAACCAGATGTGGGAGTGGACTAGAAGTTTCCCACACTTCAAAGCATGGCACCAGGTATACATTTTGGGCCTCCAGAGCCACTCATCAGTACACTCCTTTACCTGTAGAAGACTTCAGAAGGACTGCATTCTACTTCAGAGGTCTGTACTGCTGCCTGAGAACTGCCTTGTTTCTCAGAGGACTGCCCTGCTGCTTGAGGCCTGCCCTGCTGCTTGAGGCCTGCCCTGCTGCTTGAGGCCTGCCCTGCTGCTTGAGGCCTGCCTTGCTGCTTGAAGAAGAGATGACTATATCCTCAAACCCAGGACTACCAGAGTGATTCCAAGGGTCAGTTGGATGGCTTCCTGTTCTGAGCTACAGGTATACACCAAGCTCCAGGGGCCTCACTGCAACTACCCAGGTGATTTGCTGCAACTGGCCCTGCCTGAACCTGCAACTAGACCTCTGCTGACCTGAGTTCCTGACCTCCAAGATGGACCCTGGGCTGGCATCAGCTTAACTCCTCCTGTGAAATCCTGAAGTCTTGAACTTTGCACACCGGACTTTGAGAAGGTAACTTTTTTTCCGTGGGACTAACCTGGTCCCTGTATCTCGCCTGCACTCCATTGCAGTCGGCTTCAACTTGTGACTTTGGCCCGTTCCAGCACAACCAGATATTCAGTTAGCACTTCGGCTTCTTGGCGCTATTTGCTCTTAAACCTTTACAATTGCATATCTCCGTTCTACGAATTGGATTTGATTCATTTTGGTCGCATTTTATTTATTACATTTAACTCTATATTTCTAAATTGCTGTAGGACATCTCTTGTGTTGTGTTTTCACTATTATAATTTATGTGCTGCTTAAATACTTTGTAACTCACACTATGTGTAGGGCAGCGCAACTAAATGTAGGAAAAGGAGAGGGGCAGATATGTAGGTGGGTATAACCTTGTTATGGACGTGAACCC
Organism: Triturus cristatus; assembly: GCF_964204655.1. Taxonomy (NCBI): domain Eukaryota; kingdom Metazoa; phylum Chordata; class Amphibia; order Caudata; family Salamandridae; genus Triturus; species Triturus cristatus. Next base: position 839,692,041 of record NC_140584.1, read on the forward strand.
TCACTCCCCCGAGGGTGACATGCTTCATCATAGGGTTCCTCCAACACAAAGGGACCGCAAGGTACCCAATGTGGGCTACAACTTCCCAGCCGGGAAGGAGCGGGAATGTTCTAAAAAAAAGCACGTAATTGTATTCACCTCATACTTAAATACTTAACATGCCTGGTTGCTTTTATGCTAAGCTACCAGAGGGTTAAGCACAGTGACTTTTGCAGTTCACCCTGCCATTGATTGTGGTTGTTGCTTGGGAAGGGGTTTTCACCCCTATCAATCAAAAACCCAATTTCTTACACAGACCAATGGACAAAGACAGATGGCAGAAAGCCTCTGCAGAATAAGCTACTTACTTTCGGTAATGTTCTCTCTGGTAGAGACTCTAAGTGCACATTCATCATGTTTTGAATAGTTCCCAATGGGTCAGCCTGGACCCAGAAACCTTTGAGCAGTACCTGTGCACGCTGCTAGGTGACAGTGCAGCTTCGCATTGACACTGTTCAGCTTCAAAAATTATACGCAGGACAACATAGACACCACTCCCATGTGCTGATATCAGTTGCTTTTCAGGTCATCAATGCCCCCAGATGCAGATCCCAACAGCAAATTGGCATCGACCTGTGTGTAGATTCCTAGATTTGCGCTCTTTTTCATGGACTAAGTCCAATTCACAGAACGGGGAGGATGGGAGGGCTGGTGAGAAATCTGTGGTTAGAGTCTCTAGAAGAAATAGCGTTACCAAAGGTAAGTAACTTTTCTTCTGATAGAGACCTCTAACCACAGATTCCTATTCAGAGGTGGTCTGTGAAAACTTGGGACAGAAGGTGTATTGGTGGGAAGGCATACAGCAATCCTGAGTCCCATCGTAGACAGAATGGGCCTCCCAAAGATGCCTTGGGAACGCACTGAGCTGCTGACCCATAGCTCCATGTAGATTGAAATTGATACGGTCTTCTACTGGATATATATCAGTCCTCCAGATGACCCATCCCAACCCATTAGTGATGCATCAGTCATCACTGTCAGCTCTGGGTGAGGAAGACAGAGTGACCTGGCTCAGGACGCAATGCTGTTAGTCAGCCACCATTGCAGTTCTTGACCCATCTCCTCCAAGACCAGGATGGTGCCGGAAAGGTGATCATGATGCTGGTCTCACTAGAATTTCTAGATTCCCTGCAAGGCTCGCCTGTGCCATCTGGATTAATTGACAAGGAGAATGCAGAAAGCTAAGAGGCAAAGAAGCCACAGAGCCTGCCCCACTTGCATCCAGGATCTAGCCTAAGACATCAGAATCATTGCCCAAATGTCCTGCACTCATTGCTACAGAGGAAAAACTCTGAACCTAACTGTCTTCAGGATCACCTACAATGAATGGAGGCCTCTGAGAGGGAATTAGGTGGGACTTCGGCTCATTTACGGTGAAACTAAAAAAATGTCAAAAGTTTCACAGTTGCCTGAGAGTGGCCTGCAAAAAATTAGCTACTTACCTGTAACTCCAGTTCTTCAACATTGGTATCTTTTTATATATTCACATGCTTGAATCATTCCCCGTGGCCATACTGGGAATCCACTGTACATTAAAATAGCAGTATACAATGTAAAAATATACAACATACAGTACATACTGCAAAAAGGCCAATAGTCTGAAACAACATGGTAGGTTGAGTAACACATTCACCTCATTTGAAAGAACCCAAACTTCAGTCAATGAGGTGGAAACGTAAGAACTCCTACTCCCTCTAGAGGCCACCTTAGCTTAGATTTCTACCACACACTGTGTGTGAGAAAGTCCCCTACTGAGCTCTGCTCTACCCTTTCACTGAACCTGAAATTGTTTCCATTTTGGTCTGCCCTGGATTTGAACCAGTCAAACTAACCCTGGATTTTTGGTACAATAACACTTAAAATAGAGGCTGTGATTCAGAAGTGATTTTTCCTACACTGGCTCCCTCTTTCAAAACACATCTTCAAGAGCCTCTACCTAGTTCGCCGTGCCCTTCACATGAAGGGGCCTTTTTATCTTCATCAAGGTTCAGAGACTATGTCCGTTATAGGACTCCTATAGGCCTCATTCCCGTCGCCATCTAGTATTACCCTCATTGAAGAAAAAAAATAGAATGGGAACTGATCTTTCTCTTTTCTAGGGGCTAAACATAGGAACATTCTTCTCACACCATTCAGGTCACTGATGATCATCTTGTTTTCTGCAGGGGTCTTGAAAACTGAATCATCCCCATCTCTCAGATGAGCCACTTGTAGATAGCTTCTTCCTGTTTTTTGCCTGCTTCCTTAATTTTTTAGCTCTCGCCTAGCGAAAGCAGCGCATGCTCTGCTCTCGCTATTGCGAGTACCCTTTGGAATCAATTCAGCGGAGGGCTTGTATGCGCGCGTCTGCATGGACAAACATGGCTGCTCTTGCCATGTGTCCATAGCAAACAACAGCATGCGCGTGTCCGTAGTGACTGTGGACAGCCGAACGCCATTTTGCTTGTTGCATTTTGGTGTCCTAGCAACGGAAGCATGGAAGGTGTCCTAGCAACGAAAATGCCGTTTCCTGTGGATCATGGTGCGTGCAGTTTTCACTATGCTGTTCTTATTTTAAAATGCCGCTTTCAGTACGCAGCTTGCCGTTATTAATTGCCGTTCTTTAACAATGCCGCTTTCAGTACGCAGCTTCGTTATTAATCGGCACGCAGCTTGATGTTATCACTTATTATTATGGGTACCTGTTCTTACAGAATAAAGGTGTATTATTTTTGGGGGTTCTTTTGCACATTGTATGTGCACGATTTTTCTCATATATGCGTTCTCATATATGTATTTCCTAATGTGGGTTTCTTTTGTTATGTTCCAGAACATTATGGGTACCTGGTCTTAATTTAAAATGTCCTTTCAGTACGCAGCTTGCCGTTATTAATTGCAGCTTGCCGTTATTCATTGCCGTTTCTTAACAATACCGCTTTCAGTACGCAGGTAAGTTGACAGAATAAAGATGTGTTATTTTTGGGGGTTCTTTTGCACATTGTATGTGCACGATTTTTATCATATATGCGTTCTCATATGTGTGTTTCCTAATGTGGGTTTCTTTTGTTATGTTCCAGAACATTAGCTTGGCGGCACCTGAATCTAACTAAAAGATAAGTTACTTTTATTTATGTACCAACTTTTTTACCACATAATATTCTATTAGGTATATATAAGTTCCAATGTTTAACGTAACAAAATGTTCCCGTACGAAGAAAACTTTTACATTTATTTTTGCTTTAGGTTGCGCGCACATATGCCACATGCATGTTGTACCTCTAGTAACATAGTTTAAAGGTATCGGCGCGTTTTATTGTTATAGTAGCAAAAATGTTGCTCCCTGTATACAGTTAGTTGTAGTTTTCATTAAACGCTCGGCGTGCAACATGGTGCGCATTCTTTCTGTGTTTGTTACTTATTCTCATGGTAACAGCACGTTTTATTGTTATATTTTTAAAAATGCTGCTTACTGTTCGCAACTTGCCTAAGTACATATGCATGTTATGTACATGGAAGTTTGAAAAACGGCAATAAAAGCAAAGCTAAAAAGCAAACTATTTACAAACAAAATTGCTTTAACTTAAACGAAGGCGAGACCTATTGCATTTTCAATGCTTGTCTGGTTTGCCACTGCATTTTCCTGCACCAGGATACGCTCATGTGGGGCAGATTGTGGTAAGACAACATAACATTTTACATCAGCTCACCTTCTTCCATAAAGCTACCAACGTGAATACTAAAACATCTTCGCAACTAGACTACTGGGCAAACTTCATTTAATTCAGAATGTAGCCATTGTAAAAAGGCAAGACAATGTCTGCTTGCTCAACCCCTTGCCATTGCATACTGGCTACCAGTTTATGATCGACCAAGCATAACATGCTATACCTGGTCCAAGTGACTGCATGTATTTATCAATGTTTTTTGCAAAGAGATTCTCTGTAGTTTGCATGAAAGTTTATGAGTCTGCAATGTGAAAGTTATTTGAGTTTCTTCATAATTGGCACTAGGACAAACTGCTAGTTTGCAGAATTCAATGCCAGTTTATTTACCTTCCACTAGATCTTTTAAAATGTCATAGGTAAAGCAAACCCTGAATCAATCTTCATGACCATGGTGCAAAATATTTTACTTCATATACAGAGAAGCCCACTAGCATATATGGCAATTAGAAACAAACTAAAATGTAAGCAGCTATTGCGGCTAGTAGGGGTGGCATTCAGATGCAAGCCAGCTACGGTTCCTCAATGACAGAAGTGGTGTTGACTAGAGCCCCGTTTTCCAAGCACCCGCATGTCCCTTAAAACATCCTTTCTTGAAAATAAAGTTAAGTGTTTCCTGAATGTAGCATTGCCTGTTCTCAGTCAACGCGGTCTAGTTTTAACAGATCTTGTGATGGCAGTCATGTAGAGTCTCCACACGTGCCCCAGACAACTGAAAATACCATGCAGAGTGGGTGTAGCTCAGCTAATGTAAACACTGAGCAATACTTTACACACTGTTTTAAAAGCGTTTCATAACAGGCTGCCTGAACTGAAAAGAAGGATGCTGGACATGGCCTCCTTTGGGGATATTACCCCAAAACGTTTTGCTTTTTCCTCCTAGTATTTGCCGACTCTCTCTGCAAAAACTTAGGAAGCTGGGCACCTTCCCCTTGTACGGCAGAGGGAATGTGGGCGCACCCGTCTGCCTTCCCCGCATTGGGCTAGGAGTGCGTATACAAAGAGGTTTAGGTGCCTCCCTGCGCCCTGGAAACAGGTACACCACATACCCATGCAGGTGCAGCACTGGCTAGTGGTAGGACGTGGCACTGAGTGTGCCACCCACCGGACACCTGTCAACCATATATCGGGTCTGCTATGGCAGGACTGTGGAGCACCAGTGTGCCTCTGCCTACGTTGGCATCACTTACCCCTCTGGGCAACCCTGAGTGGGTCATCTCATATCATGAGGGCATCCTCCACCCCCTCCCAGGAAGCCCTGATAGGAACTAGGGGGGTGGTAGGCTGAAGGGCGGGCAGACACATATGATGTTCCCTGCTCAGGTAGTGAGGAATACCACAGGTGGGGCATTCCCTGCCTTAGAGTTCAGCTCTACCCATGGATACTCCTGGGGAGTTGCAGATTCTCTGGAGTTGAAAAACGGCAATAAAAGCAAAGCTAAAAAGCAAACTATTTACAAACAAAATTGCTTTAACTTAAACGAAGGCGAGACCTATTGCATTTTCAATGCTTGTCTGGTTTGCCACTGCATTTTCCTGCACCAGGATACGCTCATGTGGGGCAGATTGTGGTAAGACAACATAACATTTTACATCAGCTCACCTTCTTCCATAAAGCTACCAACGTGAATACTAAAACATCTTCGCAACTAGACTACTGGGCAAACTTCATTTAATTCAGAATGTAGCCATTGTAAAAAGGCAAGACAATGTCTGCTTGCTCAACCCCTTGCCATTGCATACTGGCTACCAGTTTATGATCGACCAAGCATAACATGCTATACCTGGTCCAAGTGACTGCATGTATTTATCAATGTTTTTTGCAAAGAGATTCTCTGTAGTTTGCATGAAAGTTTATGAGTCTGCAATGTGAAAGTTATTTGAGTTTCTTCATAATTGGCACTAGGACAAACTGCTAGTTTGCAGAATTCAATGCCAGTTTATTTACCTTCCACTAGATCTTTTAAAATGTCATAGGTAAAGCAAACCCTGAATCAATCTTCATGACCATGGTGCAAAATATTTTACTTCATATACAGAGAAGCCCACTAGCATATATGGCAATTAGAAACAAACTAAAATGTAAGCAGCTATTGCGGCTAGTAGGGGTGGCATTCAGATGCAAGCCAGCTACGGTTCCTCAATGACAGAAGTGGTGTTGACTAGAGCCCCGTTTTCCAAGCACCCGCATGTCCCTTAAAACATCCTTTCTTGAAAATAAAGTTAAGTGTTTCCTGAATGTAGCATTGCCTGTTCTCAGTCAACGCGGTCTAGTTTTAACAGATCTTGTGATGGCAGTCATGTAGAGTCTCCACACGTGCCCCAGACAACTGAAAATACCATGCAGAGTGGGTGTAGCTCAGCTAATGTAAACACTGAGCAATACTTTCCACACTGTTTTAAAAGCGTTTCATAACAGGCTGCCTGAACTGAAAAGAAGGATGCTGGACATGGCCTCCTTTGGGGATATTACCCCAAAACGTTTTGCTTTTTCCTCCTAGTATTTGCCGACTCTCTCTGCAAAAACTTAGGAAGCTGGGCACCTTCCCCTTGTACGGCAGAGGGAATGTGGGCGCACCCGTCTGCCTTCCCCGCATTGGGCTAGGAGTGCGTATACAAAGAGGTTTAGGTGCCTCCCTGCGCCCTGGAAACAGGTACACCACATACCCATGCAGGTGCAGCACTGGCTAGTGGTAGGACGTGGCACTGAGTGTGCCACCCACCGGACACCTGTCAACCATATATCGGGTCTGCTATGGCAGGACTGTGGAGCACCAGTGTGCCTCTGCCTACGTTGGCATCACTTACCCCTCTGGGCAACCCTGAGTGGGTCATCTCATATCATGAGGGCATCCTCCACCCCCTCCCAGGAAGCCCTGATAGGAACTAGGGGGGTGGTAGGCTGAAGGGCGGGCAGACACATATGATGTTCCCTGCTCAGGTAGTGAGGAATACCACAGGTGGGGCATTCCCTGCCTTAGAGTTCAGCTCTACCCATGGATACTCCTGGGGAGTTGCAGATTCTCTGGAGTGGCCTCAGGGCCCAAAGTACATCCTCACTGTCAAGGCCATGGGCAAGTACGTGCTTCTTCCTGCACAGATTAGGAAGAGGCACCGGCGTGCTGTTCCAGAACATGGGATGGTCTACCAACACAGACAGGGGTGTGCACACCAGCACTGATGCCATGGCAGGCTGGAGGATGCACCCTGGCACCTACGAAACATTGGATAGGTCCCTGGCCTGCCATCGTGGGCATACCTACATCCCCAGTGTTCTAAACTCCAGGTCAGGCCTGTGTCTGCGCACTTGCATCCAAGGTGTTAGCTGCAAGGTGCGTGGTCCGCCATCGCTGGCCGGGAATGCGCCGTCGTACCCGTGAAGGGGGCGACCCATGTACGGCTGGGCAACACAGGTTGGCGTGTGGAGGTACTAGCAGCAGGTGCAAGAGCCTGGGTAAGCCATGTGCCAAGCCTGTCCTTGTGTGAATGTGCGCGTCCCCTTCCTATTCGTGCTGGAAAGTGGCGCTGATTCACTGTTCAGAAACATGGGCAGACCTGTCACTGCCAACCAGTGGGTGCGCACTGGCATCGTTCCTGAGTATACGCATGAGCAGTTTGTCATTGAAGGCCACTGTCAGTGCCCACCCACACCAATGGTGCCCGTGATTGCGTGTACGGCCTGCTAATGCAGGCTAGTGCTTGCACACAGACACACGTATAATTTAAACCTGTGTCCAGTAAGCTGTGTAGACTCAGGAAGGTGGACTAGCACCACTGGTGCTGGGAACTATGCGTCCCTCCTGCCATTGCAGGTCGGGGTGCGAATGCACGCCCAGGTAGTGAGGAATACCTATGTGTGTTTTCAGTACCTATGAGGCCTGCTCTTCCCATAGGTTAACATGGGGAAGTGGTTGACATCACTTCGCAATGCAATAGTGGATTACAGTGGAGCAGACTCATGATGTTTCATATCAACGGATTCGCAGTGCCAACCCCTTTCCATAGGTAAAGGGGGTTTGGCATAACTCGCTTTTAAATGCCAATGATAGAATATGGACTTTTCTATGCTCCAAGAGTCTTGGGGACCGTGGTGTCTGGCTCCAGTGGACATCCCGGGACAGGGAGAGCACATCTGTACATTCCCCAATCGACAGCCATAAACCATGAGCATCCCACAGGAACAGCAGACCTCTGCCATTTGAGGGCCAAATGGGATAGATTGAAGATAGAGATTGTGACACTTAGTCTCTAGGGGCCGGATCATAGCCCCACTAAAGATTAAGATCTGTATTCCAAGGCCTCATGGCAGGCAGGCATACAATTTAGGGGAGACTTCTGTGTTCAAAGGGAAAACCCTTAAATCACCCCAAAGTCAAAGATCCACAACAGTATAACTACAGGTGCCATCCTTCAGCAAAGGGTGAGGTATGCTTAAGGGGACGTGGGACCGGAGAACCCGAACAACATGTACACAATGAGGATAACTGTCTGAATAGAGGCTGACCTGGGCCGAAGACATGCGTATCCAAGGTATGTGGTTCCCGCACTGCGGGGACCTCATATGAGTCTAGTGGTGGTGAGCGGATACACTGGTTGTGGGAGGCCGTGTGGCCCGTTACGTCGATCGTGTCGCATTTCTCTCATGCGATACGCTGACTGCATGCTCATTGCATGCAGTGTCCGATTCACAGGGTGCGACTCTCGGAGGAGGAGGCGTACTCGGAGTAGTGCCTCATTCTACCTCATGTGGCTTTGCTGAACTTTCGCCTGTTTGTGTGTGACCGGACCGTTCTGGTGCAACACTATCATTGTGCACAGGACGTTGTGCCTCATTTCCAGAGAGATATGGAATTGCAAATCTTCACTGTGTGTGACTGGAATTGCCTGGTGCAACCCAACTCGACGTGCACCGGTCATTGTGCCTCCTTTCTAGAGAGGTGTGGAATTTGCAACTTGTGCTTGAAATATGAAGTGCCTGGTGCGACTAATGCCCAAGCACACCAGGCATGGTGCCCGGATTGCCAGATCATCCTATACCGATCAGGGCGCCTCATCCTATCAAGAGGCTCCCCTGTATTACTCCCCATTCATCGGTTGTTCCCTTGTTGACCCTCATTGTGGCGGAACAACTGCCCTCTCAACACCTGATGCCTCCAGAAGATATCTTGGCGCCATGTAGCAGCGAGAGAGATTGACTGGGTTGAAGAAACGCTTCCGAGACAGTTTGAAAGCAGGTCAAGAGACTGCGTGACTACTCTGTGTTTTGAGTCCTCTGGGAGAAGTTTCCAAGGGGCTCCGAAAATCTCCCTTGTTTACGTCTACCTCCTGATAAAAACTACTACATATTCCAACCTGCTTCCCTAGGACCCAGACTGAGTGTGACTTCGGGCATGTGTGGCCCAGTGTCCAGAAGGTGGGCTGGTTATCCTTCATCCGGGGGAGTAGAACAATTGGGGTGAACTAGAGGGTGGAGGAAGGCTTGGGCCATGGAGTCTGCAAAGGATGAACCACTGACCTGCTGGGTACAAGTGGCACCACATTAGGGTGCTGAGTATGTATGTGTGTGTTAGAGTGTTTGTATGGACTGGCTGATACTGGTCGCACCGCATAATGGTGTGGAGTGTGTGTGTGTGTGTGTGTGTGTGTGTGAGTGCGGGTGATCGTGTACGGACATGTGACTCTCGACACTGGCCGGTGGTGCCGACTTGTACATTGATTGTTACCAAAATCACAATACCTTTTGACACTGGGTTTTTGTGCATGGATTCAGCTTGTGGTGCTTCTAAAAAGTGTTTTATTTTTGTGTATGTATATAGTTTTGATATCATGCACCGCATAAGTTAGCTCTCTCTTCTTTGGGGGCTGGGTGGAGATTAAATTAGGAATTGTCCACAGTGTGCATACTATTGATTTCATAACAATATGAGTGGGCCTAGTACTGCCAGTAATATTTTTTAATGTGTTTTATGCCCAAAGTTATATGATAGTCATGTTATAATGAGCGAATATGTGTGTTGAATATAAACGTTTTACATACATCCTATGTGATGCCTCTTTAGTGACACTAAGGGAATTTATCTTGAGAAGCTGCTGTGACATTGCTATACACACTGCCTCTGTAGTGAGCCTGACTGCTCAGTGCCAAGTTATCAAAGGGTTAGCACTGGTTATATAGAGTGTGTAATCACCTGCCCTTGACAGGAGCGGTAGTGCTGCCTCTCTGGGGTCCTCCCTTCAGTCAACCAGACACTGCCAGTTCCAACAGAGGAGATGAGGTATAATCAGCTAGAAATATGGGGGGGAAGTCCAAAGCAAGGACCATTCTGGACTGAATCACTGAGCGTAAAAGCAGCACTTTCCAGCCTGCATTCATTAGCAGAAATAAAGGAACAGGCACTGTTAGAAAAGGCCCTTTCTGGGGTGCTTTCTCTCGACTTTTTGATTTTCTCCCTTCTAGTTTTCCACTGATCTTGATGCTAGCCTTAGGACTTTGAGCGCGTATGAGACTGCCAAAGCGCTGTGCTCGTCATATACATGATTGGCTGATTCGAGTTAGCTGTAAGCCCCATGTCAAGGGGTAAGACATATATGTAGGTCCAAGGGCTCACATCGGGACCCACTGCTGAGCTACTTTCTGCTCGTTGCACCTCCTCCGACAGCGAGGTGCGGCGTGTCATAGGCCTAGCATCATGGCAGACAGGACAAAATTTAGAGAGGGACTGTGCATTTCAAAGGGGGCCTCCTGAACTGACTGCATCTTTAAAGGTCATTGTGGGTATAAATACTGGGACTCTGGCCTCAGCAGCCAGAGACACTTTTGGAACCATACTAAGCAGGTTCGACACTGGGACATCGACAGGAGGAACCATTAGGGCAGGAGGGCTGCAACTGGACTATCTGCAGACTTGTGGTGGTCTGGAGCTTACCATGCTCAAGGAAGGGGACTATCACATGGTGGATTTTGCCTGGACGTTGCTAGCCTGCAGCTAATTGCCAACTGTCATGGCCCGGGTCCCTAAGTACTCTCCAAGGGCCGGTTGGCAGGCCTACTGTCCACGAGATCACAGGGACACTAAAGATCTTCCAGTTTCCACGAGATAGTAAGGATCACACAGAGTGTGGTGGAAACAGATGGAATTGATCGTCAGTTGGGACAAGGCCCGTCCTGACATACACCGTCATCACATTGTGCAGAGGAGTGCGCTTGTGAAGATCAGCAACCCACCTGAGGTTCCGGGACGTGAGGAGTTCAAGGAGTGTAGGGAAAGCTTGCAGAATTTGAGGGACCGGAGCTTGCAACCAGGGAACCTGTACTAGCTTGCACTCTGGAGCGTATGGTGTCCTGAGGGGTCTTGGGGGACCTGAGCTGGGAGCCGAGACTGTCTTCAGGCCCCAGATCGGGAGGACGACAGTGTCTGACATCGCGGCCTCTGTCCAAGGTCATTGGCTCCCTCTCCCTGGACCCACGCCACAAGGTGCTTAGTTGTGTAGAACACTGTGACAAGGCCAGAGGGGTTTTGTGTGCCTTGTGGGTACATACAGCTGACTGTCGGGGCTATGGCAGGCCACACCTCCATTGAGGAGAAATCATTTCTCCAGACTTGGAAGCGTGCCAGCTTCCTCGGTCTCAACCTTTGGTCCATGGGAAGGATCGCGATCCTGCACTCGTGCAGGTGCTGCCGGGCTCCTGGAGCTGTAATCCGAATGGACGAAACTAAGTAACTGTTTCTTTCTGTGTTAGGTGGTTCCGACTGTCTAGTCAATGGGCCCCAGCAGGGGCAACGTGTATCGTTGGCTCATGTAGTTGAATGACTGGGTCACCAGGCATAGTCAAAGACCTTTTGGGAAGGTTTAACAATTGCTTTTTACTGGAGAGAGACAGAGACAGAGACAGAGAGACAGAGAGACAGAGAGAGAGACAGAGACAGAGACAGAGACAGAGACAGAGACAGAGACAGAGACAGAGAGAGAGAGAGAGAGAGAGAGAGAGAGAGAGAGAGAGAGAGAGAGAGAGAGAGAGAGAGTGAGAGTGAGAGTGAGAGTGAGAGTGAGAGAGTGTGAGAGTGAGAGTGAGAGTGAGAGTGAGAGTGAGAGTGAGAGTGAGAGTGAGAGTGAGAGTGAGAGTGAGAGTGAGAGTGAGAGTGAGAGAGAGAGAGAGAGAGAGAGAGAGAGAGAGAGAGAGTGTGTGTGTGTGGTGTTTTTTTTTTACAAGGTCAAGGGTTTTATACATACAGTGTGGAGTCTTTTTGTGCTGTATGCAGTGTGTTGCGAGGGTGGTGTGCCAGTACTTTACATTCTAGCCTAGAGGATAGGCCTGACTGCTCGGTGTCTAGCTACCAGAGGGTGAGCACAGGTTATTGGACAAGTGTATTGTACTTATCCTATTTGGAACAGTGCATTCTGACTGGCTTAGCTGCGTCCCAGCCAGCCCGAAACCGCTGGGTCTAACATTTGGTGATCTGTGGTGTGGATAGGACGTGTGTTGGCACAAACCCTAGCAACACAGTGGTTTGCCATTGCATTGAGTGTTGTTTTTTTTCTGTGGGTTGCTATTCAAGTTTGGAAACTTTTCTGTGTTCACAACAGTTATGTCAAAGTCTGGGGAGCCAGCAGGGGTACTTGCTGTGGGGGTATTTGGCAGGGATGGAGAGCCGGGGAGGTGACTCAGCATCGGAGACTCCACACGGACCCGAAATGTTCTTTACAAGGCCGCCGTGGAAAGGGGGCATTATAAGAGACACAGAAGGCCTGGCTAGGGTCCAAGAGTGCCGCTGGGGATTCAGAGGAGAGTGAGGTTGTGGATAATGAGGGACAGGATCTGTCCCTTGAGGCTTTCCAGGATCAGGAACTGCAGAGCTGGGGTGTGACACACACCCGGGCAGTAAGTAGTGTCGCCTCTTAGTGTCAGTCCTCCAGGGAACATGGGGACAGGCAGAGAAAATAGGGGCTCGAGGTGGGGCCCGATAGATTCCAATGGGAAAATAGAAGGGCAGAGAGAAAGGGAGGTTGACTTTGCGGTTGAGTGCTGCCAGGTTGGATTCACATGCCAAGAGGGCTAGGTCTAGCCCAAGTGATGGCAGCATGTCAATTGGGTCCAATGCAGTGGCTGGACAGGAACTAGGGAAAGAACCCAACGTGGGTGGATCTGGTGATCCCTCGTCAGGAGTGGGGGAGGTACTATAAGCATGAGCAATTCCCCGTAGATTTGGATGGTTGGGGGGCCCCCAATCTTTTCTCCAAGGAGAAGGGAGGGTAGTGGTGGACCGAGGTACAGAATGCCTCCTACTTAGCTCCACAGTGTGGTGTACTCCAGATGGAAGCACCCAGGGAAGAGTCAGGGCAGTACCAGGAGGTCAACAATGGAAGGGTCTTCCCTAGAGGAGGGAGAATGGAGGGGGGAGGGGCAGTTGACACACACGTTATCCCGTTCAGGATTTGGGGGGTACCCCTACTCAATGAGGGGCGTGAAACTTTCAAAGATGGGGACAGGGGCAATAGAGTTTGCTCCTATCCCGCTTCAGGTTTTCGACCCCTCGCTGGAGGACCAGGCTCAGGAGACCATACCTGAAGTGGTAAGAGGGGGAGCGGATAGCAGAGGTGATGCCCCTGGGGTTGATCTACCCCCCTCTGGAGAACCAACCAAGACGATGGACTTTGGCTGGGCAGGAGCCTGCTTCTGGACACTAGCGGCTGTCTGTGCCCTTTTCTGTGTTATTTCCAAGTGAACTAAGGTTGCCTGGGGGCAAGGACAGGAGTAAGAACCCCAGGGCTAACAGGGACACTGAGTTAAACCTGCGGGTGGTTCCCACTGGAGGCTTAGTGGGCCCTGGGAGAAGGCGGAACGTATCCAATGAGGTTCTGGGAGTGTAATACTGGTGAGTTCCACTAGGAGATGAGGGCCATTGTCCAGGGTCTATCGCTTGGTGCAGGGAAGCTCGTCAAGGTATTGAGTAAACTCCCCTGGCTTTCAGCTAGAAGGGGGTTGTGTTGGAAATGGCCCTTCTAGAGTGGTTTCCTTCAACTTTTTGCTTTTCTCCTCCCCAGTTTTACACTGATCTGGATGCTAGTCTTAGGACTTACGAGTGCGTTTGATACTGCTAGGTCTAACAGGCATCGATTATTATATTATTAAAGGAGTACACAGCACTGAAAACTATTACTACGTAGTAAATTGGAGTAGACAGTTTGTCATATTTTTGCCTCAAGTTACTCACTGGAAATCAAATAAGCCTTGAGAAACAATTGGTGATGTTCGGTGTTGAGCAAAAGAAACAGTTTTACATTCCTGTAATAATTTTCGATGTTGACATATCAAAATAAAAACAAAACAAGGTAGAAAATGGCAAATGTATTTTGAATGCCAATGTTGAGCCATTGGCTGGTACTGGTTGATAGTTCAATCTTTAGGCATGAAATAGCTCTGCTCCAGCACACACAGACATATTCAAAACAGTGATTTGATTTCATGTATTTTTTTTTGGGGGGTGGGTATACACTTCTTTGACGGTGCGAAAGTGAGCAGGTCTCTGTATTCCACATAATGATGAAACTTTAAATATAACCCAACGAAGACTCCACAGTTCTGCCATAAACGTTTCAAAATGCTATGTTAAAAGGCAAAAGACAAACCGTTTACAACCATTTTCAGTTGACGGTTTGAAAACCATAGTCATATAGTCTAACACAATTCATCTATCTGTTGGGATTGCCCATATACGATGAGTGAGGGGCAAATGTTCAATTTATTTTAGACCCTATTATTAAGATGGGGTGGAATTCACTGCCGTTTATGTTTCTTTGACATGTAAAAAGAAGTCATAAGTAATTAATTTTTCGTATGTTTCATTACAAAATAATGAATTATAAGAGGAAATTGAAGAACGATCAATTGAAAGTCCACAAGGTTTCCAATATGGGTCTTACGGTGTACTATTTATTAACACTGGTGTCCATCTGTGCAGTAATTATTACTATCGTCTTAAAAGTCTAGAATTATCTGGAGGAGACAAGTAATACACATAAATAAAGAATTTATAACACATAAATATGTACGAAACCAATATATGAATATTCCGGTTTGATTAGCACCCAGGTTGCTATGGGAGAAAGAACATTTTTTTCTTTTAACGTAGCAGGTATACACACGTGAAGGGGAAATTGCCTCGGCCTGTAATGAGCCACATGCATGCCCTGTACCTGTGGTCTGACAAAGCTCTGAAGTGAACAACTTTGAAAAGTGGTTTATAGTTCTACCATTAGCTTTCAAAGTAACCACAGGTTGCAAGAAGGAGACTGGACTTAGAACTTTTCCTTTTTATTAAAGCAGAGTCCATCTGCCATTCAGCCAGTTTCTCACTCATCTCCAACAATGAACTAAGGACACTATACATTGCAAGACCGCATGAGCCCATGATATCTTCTGGGTTTATCCACACACCAAAAACTCAAAATCCAAGGAAAAGGGGTGTCATTTACAATTTGTTAAGCGTAGGAGAAAGGGATAAATCATAAGGAAATTCAAAGACCAAAGAGACCGACCAGGACAGAAAAAGCATTGGCTAAGCTCTAGATGAGCTTCTATAATATAACTCCTTTTGTAGCATTTGATTCCTAGGTCAACGTCTTTCATCTTCCCCAGAAAATATGGTTTCCCCAAGTGCCAAAGGCTGCCTCAAGGACCCAATTCTGATCAATTCACATCCTTCCTATAGATCTGAAAGGTTTCTAGAACATCAACACAGGGCCAGATCAATCTAGAATGAGATGTTCAGTCATATGTTAGTTGCAAAAAGTATATCATACCCTTCAAAATGGTTGGTCAACAACAGGACCAGAAAGTACACCATCTGGAGAGGGATCACACGGGCTCCTTTCATTACCCTATGAGTAGGTGATTAATATACAGAGAGATAACAATCTTTGTGAAAACTGACTCGATATAAGA
Organism: Triturus cristatus; assembly: GCF_964204655.1. Classification (NCBI taxonomy): domain Eukaryota; kingdom Metazoa; phylum Chordata; class Amphibia; order Caudata; family Salamandridae; genus Triturus; species Triturus cristatus. The sequence goes on from NC_140584.1 coordinate 839,707,725, forward strand.
AGCTATCCTGAAAAACTCAAACAGTATCTGTGTTGAGTTCATTAACTCCAATCTGTTACAAAACACTTCATCTCGGATAAATGAAGGATTGAAGTGGAAGTCATTTCGCATGCCAAATTACAGTAAAAACTGGATTCCTACAGGTCAGATTGTGCACCAGATTGAACTATAAGTATAAGAACAAATAAAATGGCTCGGGTGAAATCAAAATTATGCCAACAATGAATGAACGTAGAGAAACTTTCAATTTATATGAGAATGTCGCAGGATGAGAAATAACATCCACATCTGGAATTTGTTACAATAAATCTCCAAAATAGTCCACAAAAAGCAACCTACTAGATTGTGACTCGAAGCGTGTTTTTAGTGACTGAAGGAGATCTATAGATTTTATTATGAAGAGGCGTTTGCCTGTCGGAAGAAGGGGAAACAACTCCAACTTATTGCGCTAGTGCATGTGAATCTATGAAAACTGATATTTGAGACTAATGTTCTGCGCAGAAAATGCTCCTTATCTATATAGCACAACAGTTTGCTTGGCATGCAATCGAGTGTTAGGTTGGGAATACTGCAGCTTGGATTTCGCCAACGTCTTTGTTTTGTAACCTTGCATGCACAGAATGACTCGCAGTCAGGATTCCCAAAACCCCCACTGCATCAGTACCCAGACTCCATCTACAATCGCGTTGGTCAAGATCTACGGTGACACACTGAATCGTGGGGAAATAAGGACTCCGTACTGAGCAAGACTGACTGCTAGAATTCATAAAAGATGTCAGAGAAAATCTGGTATAACAGTCCAGGACATTTTCAGACAACAGTGTTACCATTTCTGGATCTTAGGACAATGATTTGGTAGCACAGTAGTGTATATTAAAGTATATACCACCTAGCAACTGAGAGGCCTATGTCAACGTAGATAGCACCTAAGCATAATGGCTAGAAGAGTGCACTTTGCACAAGCCCTACTGATGGTCTGAGGTGAGTTGTTCCTGAATTATGCATCAGGGAAGCAGCTAGTGTCTTAACAGAGTAAGCACACGAGAGGCAAAAGCAGTCTAGAAATGGCATGCTGGAGTGTCTCAAATGGCAAAGGATAAAGGGAGCAGCACAGGTGATTAATACAATACAACCCTTACCACTACACTCCCTCTGTAAAAACCGACACAAAGCCAGGACTCAGTAGGTTTCAGTTTTAAAAACCAGCATGCAGATGCTCTTAGACAAAGATGGCCAGATTCGCAAAACCATTCGCACTTGAAGGTTCAACATACACATTCCAGGAGCTTGATTTAAGTGTGGAAGGAATTCACAAAAAGTGAATTGCACTCATAAGTCCATCTACCTATGTGTAATAAGTACTCTCACGGAATGGGTAAATCCTTTTTCAGGGCCAGAGAATGGATACTACTGGACTTCGTAAATACCCACAATGCCTGAAGTTTGAGGGTATGCAAAAGCATTTTCCCTGGAAATGTGTGTGAATTTACTCATGTCAAGGGCATGTGTAAGTCCCTTTACAAAGCGGCACTCAGGAGAGGAGGACACCTCCAAAACTGTTGGGGTAGGATGGGTAGAGGCTCTTCCACAGAGGTGCAGTAGAAGAGGCGAGGAATATTTTCATCATGGAGAAAAATAAAATAAAGTGTTACTTTACAAAGCGATGGCATTTACACATTCGCATTTGTGCACAATGTTCAATTATGCATGCAGAAATCTCTTCACGTGGGCCACATCTGAAATTCACAAACCCTTTCCAAGAGTACTCCTGCCACGCGCAGCTGTAGCAGGTCTCTAGGAGCTACGAATTCTTGCTATTTGTAAATCCGCACCCATGCAAGATCGTGATCCTGAGAGGGCAGATTTGTGATCATCTTTTGGAAACAGGGCTTTATTTCTCTCATAAATACTCAAATGCATGCTCTCTCACACAACACACACACAGACTTCTAGAAAATTAGGTCTTTTGTCTCGAGTATGCAGTCTGTCTCAAACACAACACATAAAAACACGCATTCGCCGTGTCACAGACACGATCCTGCACAGCACCGGAGTCTTTGTCACTTTGTGACAGGTACTCGAGTGCACACAGACATTTTGGCAGACACGCCAGCATAACACAAGATATTCTGATACTATAACGCCTCGCGCCAGGGGTAGTAGAAGCTACATAAATGCACATGCAATACAATTAATCACACGCTTTTTATTCACAACGTACCCCCGATATTCGTCTCCACTACACATAGACATTCAGACATATTTTCACTTCTATGCGCTTGTACAAACACATCATGAGCTTCTGCAGTTACATTAAAGACACTCTTACGCACATACATTGTGCCTCACTGGAAATGCACACACGTCATCTTTAACATACATATCATGACGGACCATCCCACACGCTCACAGCCATTCTGAGTAACCCACTAGCGCTTTCTGTGCCGCTGACGTACTTCTAGACACTCCGACTTCCCTTACACACATACGTAGACGCGCCCTAGCAAACAACGAGAGAGAGAGAGCGCGAGAGAGGGGGAGGGGGGGGGGGGCGAGGGCGCACACAAACACGGACGCTGGCTAGCTTCCTAGGGCAGAGATGTGTGGCTGGGAAGAGGGAGGGAAGGCCCTCCGGCATGATGCAAACCATTTGGAGCCGAGAGAGAATGCTGCCAATACAAGCTGTACTATTTAAACAAGTAAGGAAACGATGGTCCGTCCAGCGGGCCAGCGCGCGCGCACACACACACACACACACACAAACCCCCACCTCCAAAGGAAGTAAAGAGTTTTTCTTCTTCATGACACAAAGCTGGATGTCAGCGGTTAAAAGGTCGATATTTTCCCTTAACACCCTTCTCAATGACTTAATCGTGTTCCGTTTGCGCAGAAAACTTCCCAAGAATATATTTTAAAAAAGAGGAAAGGGAGAAAAACAGGAGAAGAGACCGAATCTCTGCCCTGCCTCTGACCTTATCCGAGCTTTTCTCCACGTAGCAAGGGTCCTGGGGGGCGGCCAGCAGCGGCACAAAGCCAGAGAGGAGCCGGTCCTCGTCCAGGAAGAGCAGGCTGAGGTCCTCGTCCGGGTCCTTGTAGAGGGGCACCTCCGACTGGTTCACCATGGTCAAGGTGTTGCAGAAATCGGCCAGCGTCGCCCACACGTCAGTGGAAGCCCTGCGAAAGGAAAGGCAGCGAGGGGGTCAGTGGCGGGAACAGGACCCCCCATCCCGTTGTATAGAACCAACGAGCTGTCGCTGAGGCGCGTGCAAAGTACACAATATCCGCCACCACAGTGTGCCCATTATCGCACATGCTAAGAGGTCAATACTTAAAACTGGGCTAATTAAAACGCATTTCTCAACCCAACCCAACTCCCAAAGGAACCATTGTTGGTAAAATGTACTCAGACCTGATGGCCTTCAACCTCAAATTGCTGAATCTGCCAACTGCCCCTTCATCATTTTAGACAGGACACTCAACCTAGGAGTCCACATCAAGAATCTTGCCAATTGTGCGTTTTATCATCTCAAACTTTTCACTAACTCCAAACCATATCTATCACTAATGACTTAAAACTGCTGCACAATCTCATCTGCTGGCCTTTTCTTTTCAGAACATGGACTATGTGGAATTCCCTATCCGTGCCCATCACAATACGTACATCTTTTAGCTCATTTCAACGTTCCCTGAAACCTCACTTACTTAAAAACATGTATTAATAGTTAAGTTTTCTTTGCTACCCTGTCCTGTTCATTTCAGGGAAGTGTGCAGGAAAATATTGGCCAGTTTAATGCCTGGATGGTCTCTGCGTTGGACTCAATTGCTCCTGTACAAATTGCTGCCTCTCCACGGATCTCATGGTTGAGATCCCAGGTATATCCCTGCACTATCCAATGCAAAACATGCCTGTAAATTACTGGAACACACCTGGCAAAAAAAATAGTGGAGAACAAATGTAAATACAAGGCTGTACACATGAACTACCGATTCTTACCTAGCTAAACTCGCTGAGTTTTATACTTCTCACCTTCTCTCTAGTGAGAATTCCGCCTGGGAAATCTTCAAGAGCTTGAAAAAAATTCCATAGCAGAGTTTGTTATTTTTTTCCTGCCTATCCTTCAGTAACTCGGCTTCTATAGCTAGCTACAGCACATGCTATACAGACTATCTTACAGTCCTAAAGATTCTGAATGCTAGTAAATCGGGGTCACCAGTCAATCTGTGCCAGGCTAGTATAGATCACCTTATTGATCCCCCCCACATCCCGCCCATGCCTCACCACCTTCGATCCGTGCCAGCCGCTACTTATTTTCGCACTTGGTACAAAGAATAAGATGTCTAGTAAAGCTGCTAACAGATCGGTTAATTACACAAGGATGAATGGGCAGCTTTCTATGTCTAGCCCTTGCATAGAGAAGAGTCCATAGAGGATCTCTGAAGAAGCAGGCTACTGCTATGCTGCACAGATAGATGGAAAAGGACAAGATCTAAGCAAAATCAAAGCACACAGTACTCCTAAAACTATTCCTGCACACTAAAAATAGTTCCTGAGAACACGGCAGCTATTAGCGCTCATCAAGCCTGCCTGTTCTGTGGGGAGTCCCTGATATACTAGTACCAAACCCCAAAACCATTCCGTGCAAGATGGAGTTGTGGGAAATACCTTTACTGTTTACCATGCCAGCCAGGGCGCTCTATCCCACATTAGGAGTGACCTTCCTCTCGCTCCCAATGCAAGAAAGGCCCTATACCAGAAAGGTATCTAGCTTGTTACTATGCAGAGCGTTGCCTCAAACACACAATGAGTTGCAGATTTAAGACTAGCTGTAACCACCTTGGGTCTTAACACGCGAGTTCACCATAGGAGAACAGGTCCTGAGGTAACATTACATTGTCTTTCCTCTGATGCGACCCTACCTCCCCATGCTCATAATGGTATGTTCCTCAATCCAGAAGATGCAAAAGGTCACCCTTTACACAGTGGCCATAGCCCTCAGGTATGTAGTTGGCAGGCATTCTTTACCTGCTTCAGGAACCCATAGAATTTCATAGCACACTACCTGAAAACCTTCCAAGGCCCAGTACCCTACAGGCATGCAACACCGTAACTGGGAGCACCCCTGCTTCTCATCTAATGACCATTCCATAGCACAGTACCGTATGATGCTCACACATGACAACACCTAAGGGCTTGTGACACAGCATCTAAATAGGCAATTCATGGGTCAGTACCCAGCAAGCCATTCGCAGCACATTATGCTAATGTCCCGAACCTGGATGTGTCTGATAGGATCTGACGGGTAAATTAATGTGCAGTCGCTAACCAAGAACATGTATGTTATGGACATGCTTAAGTCAATACTTCAAACCAAACTGCAATACATTGGAAAACATTTATCAGCATTTTTATCTGGACATTACAAAAGCACAATCACGTGAGTTTCCGTTCATTCTCGTTTCGGACAAGGAGCAGCCTGGATGGTATTGCTGGGCCACATTGCCTCGGCAAGAGATAACAACCTATCGCGGATGCATTTCAACTTCATTGGGCTTCATCATCAACAGGTGTAGTCCACTGGCAGTCAATAGGGATCAGGGGAGGTGAGGCGGGGGGATGGAAAAAATTAATAAAACCACTTACTGTATCGCTGCGTCCCGCGTCTCTGCTCCGTCGGACTCGGCTGAACCAGGAAACACTGCCAGGCTCCCCATGCTAATCACAACGCTACAATGCAGCGTTGTGATTGGTCTGAGCGCAATGGCTCGGCGCTCAGATGAGAACAGGGGCCTGGGCATATTCTCCACGCAGGCAGTAATGCAATCTGTATGGAGAACATGCAAAGTGCACATGACGGTTTGGCCGATTTGAGAGGGCCGGTCAAAGCGTCATTGCACACTTAGGAGTGGGCAAACCACTCCTCACCTGCCCTGCTCTGAGAGCAGAGCAGCCCCACCTGCCTGCAAAACAGATGTAAACAATAAAATGATAATAACATCACTTTATTATCATTTTATTGTTCCTTAATTACACTGCTTAAAAGCCGTGGGGCGACGCTCCTCTGCGTTAGCAGAGGAGCCGCCATGGGTGTAGTCTGTATTTCTACATGTTAACCAACTAACCCACTTTTGGACATGCAACTAAACAAGCAAAAATGTGGTAGAAATACTGGCCAGGGCTCCTTAACCCCCAGTTCCTCGTGTGGCACTTCTATTTTTTTCAGATTAGGATATATGTTTGACAAAAATAACGCCAGAAAAATATTGGGGCTTAAATATTGATTTTAAAAATATCGTTCCGTTGAATATAGAATTACTGTTATTAACACAATATTTTTGTTAGATGATATTTAGGTCACAATATTCTGGTACCATACTTTAGCCTGCGTCTGAGTTAGATCCAGTCAACCGATATTATATTACTCTAACACTGAACAAGTATGGACAGAGGGGTCAGAGCAGTGGGCCACTTCCTCACTGTATGAGGCAAATTACCCCAGGAACAATGTGGTCTCATCACTGACGTGTAGACGGACTCTCAATACATCAAGTAGGAGATCCATTTCTGGATGTACCCTCTCAACTTGAGACGACTCTGGGAACAAACAATTTCATGGAAACTCTGGAGCCCCAACTCATAACATGTCAACTAGAAATATTATAGCATTGTGCCAATGGCACAATATAAAATAGCCATTTTGTGGAACGCTAACTGATATGCAGGTCAGCTATGCACCTAAAGGCATTTTATGCCACATTACCCGCACACAGTTCATAGCATAATATCTGATGGGAATTTTACAGCAGCAAAACTTTCTAAACCCTTCCCTCTGACTCTTCCTCCTCCACTTCACTTTTACTCATCCCATGCTCTTTCCTACTGCTATGAGCTCCAAATCATCCCTCCACTATCCTTTTCAATCCAAATGCAGACTAACATGTCTACCACTCAAATTAATTTCATATTTCACTATACCAATTCACCACTAATCCTTTATGGTTTCTGGAGTAGCGTGCTACTCGTCGAAAGAGCGCTTCAACACCCCATCAGGGGTAGCAAGCTCTATATAAATGCAAACCTTTTTCCCTCTTCTGTTATATTCCATATAGGTACCATAGTATAGGCCTCGGTAATCTCATTACCCTTCACCTATATTCTTCCCTACATCACACTTGTCACGGTTTACAGGGTCTGATCTTTTACCTAGATACAACACTGCATTCAGAACGCGGGTTTTCCCTAGTTCAAAATCTCATACATTATGCATAACGATTCTTGGAACCACAGCGGGATTACCATCGCCTGTATAATATCTGTATAAAGTTCATGCCCAACTTCATCCTTAGGCCGACACAGTAATACAGCAAGGTAGGACCCCTGGGCAGACCTATGGGGGGTGTATATATGTATATGTATATATGTATATGTATATGTATATGTATATGTGTATGTGTATGTGTATGTGTATATGTATATATATATATATATATATATATATATATATATATATATATATATATATATATATATATATATATATATATATATATATATATATATATATATATATATATATATATATATATATATATATATATATATATATATATATATATATATATATATATATATATATATATATATATATATATGAGTACAATTCAATCCACAGGTAGGAAAGAGGCGGCACACCGTCCTGGTGTTTTAAGGTGTATTTAATCGCTCACAAAACAACAACGCGTTTCAGCCGTAGGACGGCCTTTGTCAAGTTGTCTGTTACTTCCGCATAGCTGAATTTAAAGCAAATTACGTCATCATGGACATAGAAGAAATGCATACATCGTAAATCTCATGTGTACTTAAATCAGAAACACAATCAATCATTGATTATAAAGAAAAACATTTTCAATTTGCAGGAAATATATAAATGTATATACAAATAAATAAATTAGGAGCAGAATCAATTAATGTCGTTGTCCCTTGCTAGTGCATCGAGATAGAAAAAAGACTATGTAGTCCGTTCCGTACAATCATATATGGAATTCTGCTTTACAAATACATTAATCAAATGCAATGTATCCAAACTAGAATCCTGACTAGTATTGAGATGTAATTAATGCATTTCAACCTCAAAGTAATAATTTCTCCTAATCGAGAACAGCATTGCGGACACATAAAGTTTGTTGAAACTTTAGAAAAAATAAATGTGTATAATTGTGGTGCAAAGAGAGGAGAGGACTGATTGGAGGAGGGATGTGTTTGTTGTATAATAAATCCAAATAATGTCTCATAGAACATCTGTGAAACAATCAAATCCATGATCCCGATGAGGGACGGGTGGGGGTACATACCCCAATTCATAACGGGCAAGTGCCCATTTTCATAAGGAACAACACAGATCAATGAGCATATTGAAAAATAACTGGAATAACACAACCACAGAACAATATCTGTGACAGCCCTCCCATCCAACCAGACACAAACTTGTGCATAAATATTCAAATCATATCAAAATGTGAAAAATGAAATACTGTAATAAGACAATATATTTACAAGACACAATTCATCTCAAGGTACCCATCTAGAATCTCGTGATGGGCAGGATGAGAAAGTAAAATCAATCCTATATATACACAGAAGGACAGGTAAAGGGTTGCAGATCGTCTAGTCTAGATTAAAGGCCAATATGGGTGTTAAGTTCTTCTTCCCTGTTCAAACCATAAGGAGCCCTGGTATTCAAGTCAATTATGTATCGTGATTCCAAGATACGTAAATGTTTTTTTCTGTCTCCTCCACGTATATGCTTCAGGACCTTATCTATTCCACAAAATTTCAACAACGCATTATTGCTGTTATGTGCTGTGTGGAAATGTCTTGCTACGGGATAGTTGAAATCCAAATTAGTTATAGCCCTTAAATGCTCAAGAATGCGTTTTTTTAGTTGGAGTTTAGTACTTCCAACATAACGCATATTGCAGGGGCACTCCAAAAGATATACCACATGATCTGAAGTGCATGTTATGAATTTTTTAATGGGTTTGTCCCTGCCTTCCTGTGTTTTATAGCTTCTACAGCTTACGGTGTTCTTACATGCTTTACAGGAATTGCATTTGTGGAAACCCTCCCTGGCATGAAGCCAAGATGGATTAGATTCCATAGGTTGGTAGCTATTTACCAATTTGTCTCTAAGGGATGGTGGTCGTCTGTAGGTTATTGATGGAGTATGTCCCACTTTATCCCCAATGATGGGATCAGATCTTATAAGACCCCAATGTTTCGTGAGCAAGGATTTTAATTTACCAGATTTCACATTGTATGTAGTAATCATACGAGGGCCAGAGGTTGGTTCCTCATTGCTGACTTGTTTGCTGCCAAAAAGAACCTCACTATGTGTGGTTGCTGCCAATTTATCAGCAGCTTGTGTCAGGATTTTCTCTTTATAACCACGTTGTCTGAATCTGTTCCTCATGATGTTTTTTTCAGTGTTAAATCCCACATCGGTATTGCAGTTCCTACGAGCTCGTAGAATCTCCCCATAAGGAATACTTCTGATTAGCGAAGGGGGGTGAGAACTGCGAGCATGTAGTAATGTATTTCCCGATGTTTCCTTTCTAAAAAGGGCAGTGGTGAGTTTGTGATTGATATTATCCACAGTGATTCTTACATCTAAGAAATCACATGTGGTTTTGCTGATGGAGTGGGTGAAGCTTAAGTTTAGGTTATTGATGGATAATGCCTCAATGAATGCCTGTGCTAGGTCTATATCGCCGTCCCAGATGATAAATAGATCGTCTATATACCTTAGCCACAGGGGAACATGATTGGTGAATTTATCAAATGCCTCACTCCAAACCACCTGCTCCTCCCACCACCCAAGAAAAAGGTTTGCCAGGCTCGGGGCAAAGCAGGTGCCCATGGCAGTGCCAGATTTTTGTCTATATAGTGTAGTGTCGAATAAAAATATATTCTCTTGTAGACAAAAAAGCATCATATCCCTTAACATCAAGGAATGATTCAGCATCCCCAATGGTTGGCGTTGTAGGTAATACATGCAGGCCTGAACTCCCTTCAGTTGGTCAATACATGTATACAGTGAACATACATCGAGTGAGATCATGGCAAAACCCTCCTCCCACCTGACATCATGTATTCGTTTCAGGAAGGAAGTGGTATCTTTACAGTAGGATCTCAAATCTTTCACAAAATCAGCCAAAAAATGATCCAAAAATATTGATGTGTTCTCAAGTAGACCGTCATTGGAAGACACAATAGGCCTTCCCGGGGGATTAGTCAGGCTTTTGTGCACCTTTGGCAATAAGTAGAAACATGGTATCTTAGGATTGTCCTTTTTGAGAAATTTGTACTCATCATCGTCCAAGAGGTCTTGTTGCCACCAAATCATGAGGAGATTGTGGTATCTTGATATTGTTGCATCGTATTCTTTCCAACTAATGACTTCATAGCAGTTCGTGTCATTCAGCTGCCGTAGGGCCTCGTTTTTATAATCCTCGGTGTTCATTATAACAACGTTGCCACCTTTATCCGATGGTTTTATGGTTATGGTGGGATCTTGCAGTAAGTTCTTTAGTGCTTGTCTCTGGCCTTTTGTAAGATTGTCCCGGATACGATAGTCTTGATTACCTCTCAGTCTCATGAGTTCATACATCAATACTGAGTGAAACGATTCAATATTGTCATGTGCCATGTTGGGATTGAATTTGGATTTAACTCTGAGGCCACTCCTACGTTTTGTGTCAGTTGAGAATCCCAAAGCTTGTAAACGAACTTCCTCTGATTCATCATTGTAGAATGAATTATCAGTCTCAAGTGCATGAATTTCCAAAATATCACCAATGTCATTCATTGAAAAATTGGAAGATGGCGGCTGTACACTGGTCATACTAATGGCACGTTCTTTATTTCGTTTAGCAAGGAGGTGTAATTTCATGAGTTTGAGTTTGCGTATGTACAGAAAGAGATCAATTTTGGTGTCCACAAAGTTCCAGTCGCACGTGGGGCAAAAGGAAAGACCTAATCTGAGAAGTGTTTCTTCATCCACAGTTAAAACACGTGTTGATAGGTTAACAATGGTTTTCTCACAGGGGTCCTTGTCGTCTTTGTTAGTATACCAAAATTTTGTACGGCCACCCCTTCTAGTTATTCTCATTTTTTTGTTGTTTTTGGTCTTCCTCGAGTCCTTCCACGGCCTCTTCCTCTTCTCTCTCCTTCGAGGGGACTCGTTTGATCTTTCTGTTGTTTCAAGATCTGAAACTCGTGTAAAAAAGTAAGCGGTCTTGTTCCTAAAGGGGATGGTGTGACTTGTCGTTCAATATCTGAACTCAATTCAGAACTTGAATCGGTTGAAGCTGGATCAGGTTTGTCTCTCAGGAGAAGTTGTCTATCCTTTTCTTTTTCCACCCAATCAAATCGTTTGGCATAAGTTAGAATTCTGCCATCAGCATAATCTTTTTTGTCACGCAAAAATTTACGATGTTTCTTGACTTTAATACTGTCTTCATAAATTTTCAATCTTCCCTCCAAAGCCTTTAGAAACTCGATCACCACTTTCTCTTCTTTGTGTTTATCTATTTCGATATTCAGAATGGATAATTCTTGTCTTGTTTTATCCAAATCGATTTTCGCATATTTGATTAGCATCTCCAACATGCCCTTGCAAGTTTTAGCCATGAATGCAGCCCATTCTTCCAATAAGTCTTTATTGGTATTCTCGTAGGTGGGTATTATCGTAATACGCAGGCCTCGCGGCACACGTCCTACTTCAACGTAGTTAGTAAGAGAAGTGACCTCCCACCACTTGTTGAGTTCACGTTTGCGTAATTTTTCAAGAAGATTAAGATTTTGTTTCAAAGTGGGCTCAGTAGTATTCCCAGTGGTTCCGATACTAGATGGCGTGATATTGGCAGCTACATTCTCATCAAACAGGGAGAGAGCTACCGCTAGACGTTCTGTTTCCCAAGTGTCCATACTTAAGAGCGATATAGCACCTAGAGACGGTAGGACGACGTCGCAGTCTGAGATCTAGACCGCAACGTGACGGTGCTCCAGGATAAATAACAAAAGGATGGATGAAGCGGAAAGGTGTGTAAATGGTTGGCGGCAGATTGAGGAGGTAAGCGGAAAACCACACCCATATATATATATATATATATATATATATATATATATATATATATATATGTTATCTACTGGCGGTCGCCAGTAGATAGTTATTATTTTGAATAACTTTGGCGCCGGTTGACGAATCCTCGCGAAATTTTCAAAACTAATGGGGCACTCCGTTCAGCTCCTACTCTGAAAGTCTCGGGGTGATTCATCAAGCGGGGGCCGAGAAAAAAGGGGGGTCCCAAAACGCGTTTTCCCCATGCATTTTTCCATAGGACCTTTAGTCGCAGCTACAGCCCGAACGGCTGAACAGAATTACTTGAAATTTGGCAGAGAGGTAGCCATAAGGGCAAGGAAGTGCCTTTTGCAGGTCTGGTGTAAATCTGTTCAGTATTTCCGGAGAAAATAGCATTTAAAAGCATATATATATCTATACGCGCGCAGGGTGCGCGCACTGTGCAAGCACCGTGCGAGCACCCTAACGTGCGCGAGCGTAATTCTGATTGGTGGTTACATGTTAGTCAACGTTCGAATCGGTCGAAATCAGGAAGTGTCGGCCGCCATTTTGTTTGTTTTCAGTGCGAGAGTGAAAAAGGAAAGTGGCGAACGTGAAAAGGGGGCAGGGTAGAGAGTTCCTGACCCCCTAGCCTTTGTCAGGGGTCCCTTAAGGACCCCGAAGGCAAAAACATTTTTTTTTTAAAAAAATCGCGGGGGTGCGCGCACAGTGTGCGCACCCTGAAAAACCCACCAAAAAAAAAAATTTCAAAAAAAAAAATAAAATCGCAGGGTGAAAACCAAAAAAATAATAATAATTTTTAATACGTAGTTTATTGTAAAATAAATATATAACAAAAAATAATACATACATAACTTAGCATTTAAAAAACCTTGCAAATTCACTGAAAAAACCATAGGTTTCACACACGTTATAGTTAGGAATTAGCATTTAAAAAACCTTGCAAATTCACTTAAAAAACCATAGGTTTCACACATGTTATAGTTAGGTGGATATTTCACTCGTGAAAAACCAATGAAATTCCCCCGTTATAGTTACTTCAGATAACTATAACTCGCACGCCCGCAATCCTGTGCTCATGACGTCACATATTACATCACTCATGACATGGTCAGTGGCATCACTCTTGACATCACTGATGACATCATCCTTGTGATAGAGTAGCGGTCGCGCGAGTTATAGTTATCTGAAGTAACTATAACGGGGGAATTTCATTGGTTTTTCACGAGTGAAATATCCACCTAACTATAACATGTGTGAAACCTATGGTTTTTTAAGTGAATATAGATATATATATATATATATATATATAGCCTCGATTGTATCCCACTGTTGACGCTGGCGCTCTCCTCTAGGGCGGTGCCTCCTTTCCGGCAGGGACGAGCCGGTTTCGTATTTCCCAGCAATAAACAAAAGCGCTGCCTCACGGCAGTCGAAGTTGTTAATTAAGGATGCACTCACTCGTGTATTTGGATTTCAAGGCGCTTTTAATTCAAAGAACGCTGCTTCACCCCACGCGTTTCACCTCTCCTGAGGCTTGATCACGGGATGTTGTTTGGGTAACACAGCCATCTTTTATTTCTACATTCACCTGCATTTTGCTTTTTTTCTTATGATGCATTGTGGTTATTGTAGTGTAGGTGTCAATTGAAAAGTGCACACAAATTTTTACGTGATTATTTGATCAGTGCTACGTTAAAAAACCTTGTGTGCTGTGTGAAATTAGTTACGTGTTTTCAATGCTGGAAATAGTTCCTACTCTTAACGCTCTCTAGTGAGTTTTTTTGTTGTTAATTTTGTTCACAGGTTGTTTAAGTTCTTGTTGTTTAATTCATCTCTCTGGTGAGTTTTTCTTCAAGTGGTCATGTCCTATTATTTGTTATTTCTTTTTACAGGTGTACATGTAATTCTTCATTCTGATTCAATCCTATGGGGTCCAGGGTTCTGAATGTTATAATGTGGTGTGATTCCTTTTGTCTGAGTGTTTTTATTCGGTCTCCACCTCTTTCTGATTGCCAAATTTGTTCTAGGGCGCAGAATTTCAATGACTCCCATTTGCCCTCTTGATGTTTGTCCATATGTCTTGCTATGGCCTTTGTTGGATCTTTGTGGGTTGTGGCTCGGGTGTGTTCCAGGATTCTCTTTTTTACCTCAAAGATTGTGCTCCCAATGTAGCGTTTCTTGCAGGGGCATTCTATAATGTATACCACGTGGGTGCTTTTGCATGTGAGGTGTTGTCTGATTTGCCATTGCTTGCCCTTCCCGATGTCCAGTGTTTTCATCTGAGTTGCGATCTTACATACTTTACACTGTTTACAAGGCCAGAATCCTTCTCTTTGCAGCCAGGTTGTTATAGGTGCTTCTTGAAAGTGGCTGTGTACAATTTTGTCACCAATATTTTTTGCCCGTCGATATGTTATATTTGGGTGGTTACCGATGATTTTGGATAGAGTCTGATCCAATTGCAGGATTCCCCAGTGTTTTTTGATTATTCGTGATAACTTGTTATTTTCTGCACTTTGCGTGGTTATCAGTCTTATTGTCGTTTGTTCTTTTTCCTTTGTTTTAGGTTGTTTCTGTAGATTGTCTTTGCGGTTCAAAATTGCCACCCTATCCAGACTTTTTTCAATTATTTTTTTAGGGTATTTGCGGTTGAGGAATCGAGCTCCTGCTTGTTGACTGTGTTTTAGAAATTCTATGTCATCAGAGCAGTTTCTACGTAGTCTTAAAAACTCCCCATATGGAATGCTCCATTTGAGGCTCTCTTGGTGAAAGCTTTCCCCATGTAGCATTGCATTTGTTGCCGTTTTTTTCCTGTGTAATGTTGTTTGAAGGGAGTTTTTTTCCACATAGATTTCTGTGTCCAAGAATTCCACTTTTTCGGAGTTGATTTTATAAGTGAATTTTAAATTCATTGGACTGTTGTTCAGTTTCTCAAAATAGGTGTTAAATTCAAGTTCGGTGCCATCCCAAATAATGAAGAGGTCGTCTTTGAATCGAAGCCATAGAACTATCTTTTCTCGGAATTCGTAGTTTGCTGTATTCCATGCCACTTTTTGTTCAAACCAGCCCATTGTTAGATTCGCGTAGTTTGGCGAGAATGAAAAGCCCATTGCACATCCTTTTGTTTGTTTGAAAATTTGTTTGTTGAACAAGAAGATATTGTTGTGTAGGCACATAGAGATCATTTCATTTAGCATTGCATTATGTTCTTTGTATTGAATGCTTCTTTTACCCAAGAAAAATTTACAAGCTTCCATTCCTATGGTGTGTTCGATGTTTGAATAAAGTGCTACCACATCCATTGTTATCAGTTTGTAAGATGGATTCCACGTTATTGAGTCCAGTTTTTTTAGAAGATCAGTTGTGTCTTTTAGATAGGAGCTGAGATTTGTTACTAAAGATGCCAAGAAGTGGTCAACGTAGTCCGAGATCGGTTCCAGTAATTAATTATTTGCAGACACTATTGGTCTCCCTGGAGGATTGACTTGGTCTTTATGAATTTTTGGAAGGCAATAAAAGGTTGCCATGGTGGGGTGTTTTCTGTTCAGATACCGATATTCGTCTACATCTATCAGACCATTTTGAAGACACTTCTGTAAATTCTCCTCTAATTTGAGTTGGATTTCAGTGGTTGGATCTTTGTTGAGTTGTTGATAACATTCTTGATCCATCAGTTGTCTCCTTGCTTCTAGTATGTAATCTTTTTTATTAATGATCACAATGTTTCCCCCCTTGTCTGCGGGTTTAATCTCAATTGTTTTGTCTTCTTGTAGATTTCTCAGGGCATCCATTTGGTTCTTGGATAAGTTGTTTTTTACTTTGCAGTTGGTCATATGATATAGCTCTTCTGTTATCGCCTCGTGAAAGACATCAATCTTGTTGCCTGTTGGTAAGTTAGGGTAGTATTTGGATTTTAATTTAAGACCACTTTCGCCTGCTCCTTCTGTTAAGTGGAATTCCTGTAGTTCCATGATTGCTTCATTTTCCTGGGATTCTGTTACTGTGCCCATCGTCATTAGTAGTTCTAGTTTCTTTAAGTCTTCAACTTGGAGACTATTCATAGTTTGTTTGGTGGTGGTTTGTTGTACATGGTTTCTTTTCTCTGCATAGATTTTTGCTAGCTTTAGTTTACGTATTTGTATAAATCAATTCTTGTTTGGGCAATGTCTATATGTGATGTGGGGCAGAAGTTTAGTCCTTTCTTTAGGACCTCCTTTTCAATAGGTGTTAAGGTCTTGTGTGAGAGGTTAATTACGTTCAGTTCCTGGGAGTTTGGATTCATCGTGCCTATTATTGTTTCTTCGGTTGTCTCAAACGGTCCTTGGACCACGTGTCTGATTTTTGTTCCTCCCTGCCCTCTCCTCGTCTTCCTCGTTGTGCTCCTCTTCCATGGCCTCTGCCACCACCTCTTTTTGGTTGATTGGTTTTGTTTTGCTGCTCCAAAGCCATTCTCATTTCTGTTAAAAAATTGGTCTTTTTTCCCAAGTCTGTTGGGAGTTGGGGATCTTCTAAGTCACTGAAATCAGTGCTTGTTAGGGAGTCTAAGCTTGATGATTGTTGGTTGGTAGTTTCCAATTGTGTTCTGCCTTTGCGGTCTTCATATTGTCTACCAAACGTGAAGATTCTGCCTTCTTCAAAGTCTATTTTGTCCCGTAGGAATTTATGTTGTTTACGGAGCTTCACTCGTTCCTCATGCTTTTCTAGATTTTTCAGGATATCTGATTTGAGTTTTTGAAGGTCCTCACTCAGAGTCATTTTGTTTATTTCTTCCTCCAAGGTTTTCAGCTCTCTTCTTGTTTCTTTTAAGGCTTTATCAATGTGTTTGACTAAAATGATTATTAGTCCCATTGATGATTCTAATAAGTGTTCTCCCCATTCCTGTAAGAGTTCCCCACTTGTGTCCTGATGGCTTGGCATTAGCATGAGGCGGAGGCCTCTGGGAATTCTCTTGACTTCCACGTATTTTTGCAGGGTTATCAGTTCCCACCATTTCTTTCTTTCTTTCTTGGATAGCCTTTCCCAATATCTTAACTTGTCCTTGTTATCACATATGGTGGTGATTTCTCCCCTTTCTGTTCTTGTTGTATGTGTAACTGTGAATAGATTGGATATTTCCGCATTGCGTTTGGCTTCACGTTTTTCCATTGCAAGCGTTTTTGTTGTTGTTTTATTTTATTTATAATAGTATCGCCTGTTTTACACGAGTCCCATTTCCTCAACTCCTTTTTATAGTTTTATGAGTGGCTCCACCTATGAGTCCGTTTGGCACTTTGCAGATCAGTCTCTAGGGGTTTGCCTTTACACTGCAGCCATGTGTGACTATCTGTATTCTCATTTGGTCAATGAAATTTTGTTGAGGAAAAATCATATCATTTAATCTGACATCATACTGGGGCCCTCTTAGTCACGTTATATATTTTGTGCTTATTGGTTGTTACCGCTAAATGTGGGAAAGAGATGTTAAGCTTTCAAATAATAATAAATAGAGAGGGGTGAGAAAACGATTATTCTTACCCGCTCTTTCTTGTGTTGTGATTCCGGGTAGAGCTTCGTTTGCTCTCAAAGCTCCGAGCTGCCTAACGATAGTAATTTGTGTCTTTTCAGCACGGGATTGGCACGTGTTCTTTTTTGCTGTTGTTTTATCCTGTCTTCATGCTAGTTAACTCGCGTTTGTCTGCGGGTTAAATTCCTTGAGCTGATGCTCTGTTGCGCTATATTCCCTCCGTAGTTTGCAGATTTCACCCCCGGTATTTTTCTTCCATAGCTTCGCCTCTTTTATGTCCCACAAAGCTCCAACCAAGCACACAAATATTGTTGGCGTAAATATATATATATATATATATATATATATATATATATATATATATCCATCACATCTTGCTAAGATAGACAGAGGAGACCGAGACTTTCCGGCCGACACACTGACCAGAGATGCTCAGGTTTCTGCATGCATATACTCCAGCTCGCAGTGGTCTAAAATCCATTGCGGGTTGTCCAACTCGAGACCAGGAAGGGGTCCCATAGTCTCTCACTTCAGGTAATTGGATTGACTAAATCCTAGAGGGATTCTTGGCTTAACACCTACAAACAGGCTAGGTACATCTAGTTAGGGAGACATCGTAGCAGTACGAATCTTTTTATCATGTGTTTTATGTACTTGAATGTTTAAATGATTAAAGTAAGATGGTAGAACTATACCATCCATTTACCTTTATAGTACTGCTAATCATTTATATCTTATACTGTCTAACAGTTGTTGCAGCTCATCTATTCTACACCAGAATAACAACTGTTTAATAAATGCTTATTGGAAACGCCCAGCCTGTTTATTCTGTGTATCTCTCTGAGACGGACTAAGTAAGCACAAGTGACTGAGCGAAAGGTAGTATATTGTTTCCACGGTCCTGAGGGATCAGGGTGGTCATGTTCGATAGTTGCCAGGAACTATTCTCTCCTTGGTAAGAGGAGATTCTAGTGGCACTGTGAGTTAGTTGGTACAAAAGGCCAACATACCCGATGGGGGCGATCAGAGTTCGTCTGATACCAATCCTACAGTGTATGTTGTCTAAACACGCAGATCCTGTATACTTTTTATAGGAGTTACACGGCATATCCCTCCACTATCCTTCTCAATCCAAATAACTGACTAACATATCCACCACTCAAATTACTTTTGTTTTTCACTATACTACTTCACCACTCAGGGCTCGACAAATCCACTAATCCTTTATGAGTTCTGGAGTAATTTACTGCTAGCTGAAAAAGCACTTCAACGCCTCGTCAGGGGTAGTAAGCGCTATATAAATGCAATTACAAAATTTGCATCCAGCCATTATTTTCCACTTTCACCCCTTGAGCTGATCAACTGACCCAGCTGAATCGGTGGTCTAGCAGTTGGAAGCAGCAGAGAGATGGTTTACCCGATACTAGTACCCATCAAAGATTCCTAATACAGCACAATCTTCACAAGTAAATAATATTGTTTCTACATTCTAGTGTCCTCAAACTGCATGTTGTCTCCAAAATATTCTCTACATTTCTTAAATCCATCATTAAAAATTGACCTTTCATTAACACTTGTGCATGTCACCTCGCCATTTTTCTTCTCGCTTTAAAATGCCCCTCTCCTTCCATTCCATCCATTGAATGCCCTCTCGCTCTCAGCACAACCTACTCTGACTCATGCATGTTTGGCCTATTCTCTATCATTGTGTTTCAGCAGATTTCCCACAGCTATTTACAAGATCACAATCTCTCCTGCTTCCTGTGAAAGTCATGCCTATGCAATCTAACAACGCCTAATCTACCCTAACTCATCTATTAATCCCACCAACCATGTGCATGAGCTTCATCCCCCCACTAATGATCACAACTAACCACTATTAATTTGGTCCACCACAAAGAAACTTGGATGACTGCATGGAATGGTTGCTTTGACCGCACAAGACTAATCACAATAACTAACAGTAACCAGTAACACTGGACTAACCATGTGTTCCGGAGCAGCGTGCTGCCCGGCATAAAGCGCTTCGATGCCTCATCAGTGGTAATAAGCGCTATTTGAATGCAATTACAATACAAAAATTCTGCAGCATCTAATATGCAATTCATCACACAGAATCTAATGAGTAATTTCAAGCACAATATCCAATAGGCTTTTCAAGTGTAGTAGCAGATGGGTATTTTATGCACCGTATTGGACAGGCATTTCACTCCACAATATCTGCTTGTCATTTGCCAGCTGAACACCTGATGAGCATTTCATGGTACAGTAGTTGACAATCTTTTCATAGCAAGTTAATTGAAGACACAGGACATGATCAGTATCTTTTAGTTCAGCCCTTGGCTGGTATTTAGAGGCAGAGTAACTGATGGGTATCCAATGAAGGCAGTATTTCACATGAATTTAATGACACAGTTTTTATAGGCACTTCATGGCACGTATCTAAGGAGCACTTCAAGAACACAACCGCAATGGTATTTCAAGCCAGCATATCTGAAGGAGATTTCATAGCACAGTGGCTGAAGTACCTTACAAAGTGTTCGATGTTCAGAGAATGAGATGGTCATTTTATCACAGCATATGACCACCATTTCATGGTTTATTGGATGATAACCATTAATTGAAGAGCGCCTCGTACAGTATTCCTAAGGGATACGAGTCCACAGCTCCATTATTGCATGTAGCCATTATTCTTCAGCACCATTATGTCTAGCAGCACAGGCTGACAATGGCACACTGAATATGGTGGACAGA
Source organism: Triturus cristatus (assembly GCF_964204655.1). Lineage (NCBI taxonomy): Eukaryota > Metazoa > Chordata > Amphibia > Caudata > Salamandridae > Triturus > Triturus cristatus. Next base: position 839,728,122 of record NC_140584.1, read on the forward strand.
CATCAGCCAATGTTTGAGCGGATGTCTCACTCCACTAAACTCTGTATAAGGATCAAGGTTATTTTTCATACAAGAAAGGTAGGACAGGTAATTGAAGGCCCTAGTAAATTTTGTGGCCGAGATACAGCAGCAAACATTACTTTAGGAATTAAACAGGGTGGTTATTGTGAGAAGTTGGCCTGGTATATGCTGTCCACTAGTTATAGTGGGCAGCTTGCACCAGTCCAAACGACCCTTATTGATGATTAGGTTAAAGACAACCTTTATTGAAAGCTATCCTAGTGGTAGCTATGGAAATCAGCCTTCAGGCTAAGTCTCGAAGAATGTAATGCAGCTTGGTTTACCAGATTATAACCTCCTGAATGACCAAATGAAAGGAGAACCACACAAGGTATATATAAAATACATGTATTTATTACTAAACACTCTCTACTAACCTCTTTATAAGATTAGAGAACAAGGCACACAATATTGAAACACTAGAACGACAGTAAATAGCACAATACACAGTGGGCTCCAGGGGGAGACCAAACCATATACTAAGAAAGTGGTATAACAACTACAACTTGACTAGACACAGTGCCCAGAGCACATAGAATCGCTGGGACCCCAAGGAACCACCCAAGGTAGTGACACATGGGACCCACGGGGGACGCGTGCAGTGTGAGAACAGAGGCGCGAGCGCCGTACAATCCTATGGGAAAGTCGCGGTTGGAATTTTAAAGATTAAGGACACTTAGGAGAGGACTTCTAGCAAACCCTTTGGAACATAGAAGGTTCTAAGGTCAGCACCCTTGAGACTACCCAGGTACCCGTGTTACATATCCCAGGAGAGCCGGGTGCATAGGGGTCAAGTGGTGTCGGAAACTCTAGTTGATTTCAATGCATTGATGCGAAGAAGTGCTGCTGCCGGGAAGATGAGAAGTGTCTGGTGTGATCCAAGCCTGGATCGGAGCTGAGAAGAACCTGAAAGCAGAGGGGACAGAGTCTGGGTGACTTCACAGTGACCAGGGGCACGATAGACGAATGCCCACCAATGTCAGGTGTTTCAGGTGAGTTGAGGTGAAGCTTGACCCTGCAGCCACGGGGACCAGGAGTCGTCGACGATGACCAAAGTCCGCAGCCGAGCTGTCCCACAAAGGATGTCGAGTGCTGGGGGGTCAGTGTCTAGACAAGCCTTGGCAACTGCAACCCACACGGTCAGAGAAAAGATGTTTCGGTGGGGACCAGCAAGATCCTGGGGACTCCCAAAGAGATGGAGAGTCAGGGCACATCTGGAGAAACCAGGAAAGCCCACTTAAAGTCAAGGTTCCCTTCTCAGGGACCCACAGGTCGACGGACCAGGGATCGCGAAGGGACCTCGAGGCGTGTAGGCCGGAAATGGTGAGTGGAAATACTGCTCGGGTCTGGACTACAAGTAGCAAGCCTCAGGGATCGCCAAAAAGCATATGCTGCTGCAAATGTACACAGTGTCCAGGGGTTCGGGTTGCATGGTCCCCACGAGGGATGCGGATCTCAGAATTGCTGAGAGCACGGATCAACCTCAGAGACCACAGGAACCCACCTCCTGTGTTGAAAAAATCTTCAGAGTCCTTCAGGAGCTGAGTACATGCAAACCGGTCAGATGCGTTTCAGGTGCCTGCCTTGCAGGGGAGTAACTCCTTTACTCCAAGGGAGATTCTTCAGTCATCCAGCGTAGTGTAGATAGTCGAAGTACCTGGTTTCTGTAGCAGAGTTTCTTCCAGGTAAAATCTCTAGTCCTATAGCCAGGGGTTTCTACTTTATACCCAAGGAAGGAGTGAGACAAACTCTGGGGACCCACCTATGGGAGGGTCAGGACAGAGGGGTGGCTACACCCATGTCCTTTGTCCAGTTTCGCGCCAGAGCAGGAGCAAATGGCTCCTGCAACTGGTTTGAGCTGGACTATGCACAGGTAAACCAAATGTGCCCCCAGTGCAGACATCAAAGCACTCTCAGAGTGCACCCACCCAGCCCTAATACACTAAAGCCTGTCCGGGAAGTGGTCACACCTCCCTGTGACAGGAAACCTATTGTCCAGCCTCCCTTGCCGGAGTTTCGTCCAGCAGCAGGAGGGCAGACTCGTGTCTGTGGCTGGCAGCATCCATTTTTGTGATGCCAGGGTCTGTAAAGCTGGTACCTGGTGTACCGGTGCTGTCATATTTCTCCCTCTAGTAGGGTGGAATCATACCTCCCACACCAGTTACTGGTGTGGAGGTATGATTCCAAGGTGTTTGACACCAAACACGACATGTTTCCATGTAGCCGTTTTAAAGTTAGCATTTACTGTGAGGTTGTAATTAGGGCTCCCGGTTTTATGGTATTTATTTTTTTGCCATTTCCGTCTGTATTTATCCATATTTATTTTTGGGGCATTTTATCTGTATTTATCCATATTTATTTTTCCCACAAGTAAAAGACGATGCTGCAGCTAGTATTTTTCCACATCTATTTAAATTGACAATGCACACATGCACTTGTTTGTTATTGGTCAACACAATACATTAATCTGAAAACTTTGCCATTCGCAGAATGTCCCAAATACGCCTAAAAGTGCTATCAAAAGCAATTTGTCTCAGAGCCTTGCAGTTTCTGTCATCGGCACAGAGTGCCACCTCCTCTCCCACACTGTACACCATACTGCCCCACTGATAGAAACTCACTCTGCCTTCAACTACAACCCAATTGTGCCCCGCTATAAACAACTGGAAGCAACTCAATTCAAACTAAGCACTAGACAAGAGTAATATGCTGCCTGAAAAAGCATGCGTTTATGTGCCCAACACTGCTTTCTAAATTTCATGTTATCATTTTTGAATTGGGAAAAATATTGGGATTTTCCATACCCTAACTGACACAGATTGCACAGTGAGGGTGGCTTGCACTTTACTGTTTCCTTATAATTCTAAAAAATCTAAAAAAACAAAAATCACCATATATCCTTGTGCATCAAACCCATTCTGCCGCTCATACCTCTCCCATATCTCTCTATATAACTTCAATCTCCCTCCCAAACTCTCATCTTGTCCATCTTCTTATTGTACCAATGACTTTCACCCCTCTACTATACCCCACACTCCAGTCCTTTGATGGAAACCACAACTCCCACAATGCACTACCCAATGCCGTTCTGCTTTCTAGCTATCCTTGTGAATCAAACCCATCCCACCACTCGTTCCCCCCTCTTCTCTCTCCAAGTCACTGACATCTGAATACAAATCTCACATCTTACCCTTCTCCTGATAATCCTTAATGAGTTTGCCACCTTCTCAATCCAATCCAAACGGACACGATCGTGCCCCTCTCATCTCTCCCCGTATGCCTCCAATTTGTATGCCGAGCTCCCATCTACCCCATCTATCAGTTCTGTAAAATGAATCACCTCATTGAAATTGCTACCTGCAACATAACTTCCTCGTCTCCATTTCTTCGAGTTATTGACCATCATGCAGCATCACAACCATTCGCACCTTTTTAAAACCACATTCACATCTACATGTGCCCAATCACTCTACGTGCTCCCAACCCCGTGACTCATTACCCCGCTGCTATACCTTGGTTATCCAACCATGTGTCAGAAACTTCAACGCGTGCGATGCTCTTCCCACTAACAGTTCGTATTCTCATCAACTATAACAAAAAATTTGATAAACACGTGCACGCGAATCCCACTTGCCCCCCTCCCCAGAAACTCACAATGCATCCAAACTACATAATTAGTAAAAACAAAATGACATGAATTATAAAACAACATGAATGCTTGTTTCATTACTCGAAAAGTGAAAACACCTAAAACAAAATATGACAAAAAATATGACATGACAAAACCATCATACACAGTTCAACTAGTCTTGTATCAGCCACAGTCTTTAAGATGTCATATGTACACTTGTAACTGCAGAGAGTTCAATCCAACGCTTCACTGTCTCCGTAGTGATATGTTAATCTTGACTGAAATAACACCTGTGAAATTCTTCAACGGGGTGCAACCCTCCTTCGGGACGGAGAAATTGCTAAGCATGAAACATTGTTGAAGATGCATTTCTTCCCTTAAATTAATTCAATAGTCCGGACTGAGACAGCTTCCCGGGTTTTTGTGCTGCCAGCCGCACCCGAGTACTTCACAGGTCTTTAAAAGACCAGTCACTTCTAAACGAGGCTTTGTTGTAAAAACTGATAACGCCAGAGGCGATGCTTACTCTGTGGTGAGCAATCACCATACCATCCTGTTTTGCAACTCTCTGCTGGAGCACGGCAGCGCCGCAAAATGCGCTAGTATTTTCCCGTTTTTACATATAAATACAGACAAAGGAAAACTTATTTTCCGTCTGTATTTATATGTAAAAATCCGTTTAAACGGAAAACCGGGAGCCCTAGTTGTAATGCACTTAAGAGTATATGGTTGGCTGCATCACAAACAGCCCCGGAATAGAGGTTCTGAAGGCTGCAGATGGGCTCTGCTCATGTAGGTGCACCCTCTCACATAAACCCGAGCACCCTGCCTTCAAAATTGATAAGGCCTGCCATAGGGGTGACTAATAGGTTTATATGTGCAGTGATAAGGATAGATATAGTGAACCTATATTTAAGTAAGGGGTGCATGCACCACCTTACACAGGCTGCTGTAGCAGACCTGTTGTATCATTTTGAATGGTCTCCCAAGGGTGGCATAATACATGCTGCAGCCCCTGAGAGGCCTCTGGGGTACCTATATCCTAGGTACATAGTATACCATATACTAGGGACTTATAAGGGTACCTCAGAATCCAATCTGGAGTGTATCTAAAGTACATGCAATCAATTTAGAGGAGAAAGCAGCTTGGCTGGGGTCCTGGATAGCAGGATCCCAGCCAGTCTAGGTCGAAAACAGTGAAACATCAGCAAAAAGTGGGGGTAACTATAAGAACCAGATCCTACCCTCCTACAGTTATTAACACTAGAAGTAACAGCAAAGGAGATTTTAGATGTTAAACCGATCAATTAACTCTTTTTGCAGTTGAGTATTCATCGCTTTACGTATCCCACTACGGCTACTCCAGACATATCAACGTCAGCTCAGACAATGTATTGCTATATCTGTCCTTTGTCATGATTTCTTGCCTGCATTTCCATATTCGAGAAGGATAATCCAGGTAAGAGTGGTGTATCACAGAGGGGAGTCGCAGCGAATTATCACAAAATCCAATAGCAGACAAAAGGGAAGTGAGAACAGACTGTAAAATAGGAGTGTTACAGGGTGGCAAAGTGAACCTGGGCAAAATCTTACATGTAAGGGTGTCCTGTGCAACGGGACTCCAAGTGCTGGTGCTGAAAACAGGGATTAGAGGACACAGTTCAAGGGATGAGCAGAATTTCCAAATGTGGTTCAATGAAAACTCAGAGTGCCAAACGGTAAAATGAGACGTGTGTGCACCCAGTGGGAGTCACAGACTTAAGGGGCAGATTCTTGGTAACAGCTGATCTTGGCCAAGATTTTCCAGAATTGGCAGCACCAATGAGACACGGGTCACCCAGTGTACTTACAGATACTCACCAGAAACAACCAAATCTTTAGATTAGGCAATATGCAACCAGATCTTCCGACTGCAAAATCTCTCGGGCCAGAGGTTGATGGAGGAGGATCAGAGGAGGATTGTCCCAGTGGTTCCTGACTCAGACACCTACAGTCAAAGTTTACCGTGGGGCTCAAGAAAGAAATGGAGGAACGCTAAGTATCCTCTCTGGTTTAGGATGGGCAATAACGACACCCACAACATTACAAAAGAGCCATACTCCTGTCCACTACTAACTCATGGTGCCAGGTGGGCACTCGAAACTGCAGGACTGGAGTACAGGGGCTAGACTGAGGGGGCAATTAGGCTCACAAACTGTTGTACTCAACCTATGTATCTGCCAAACCTACAGATGCTTTTGCAGTGCTAAGATGATCAGGGATTGTGCCACAATTATTAGCACGGTAAGCAAAATACATTGCAGCCTGTGGCTCTTTCCTTGCAGTGCTCTCCCTCTCCCAAGCTAAAGGGTTGTATCTGTAGCACTCTGGATAAGACTTGGAGACAGGACAACATGGGATTCCAGATCACCATTAGTCCACTACATTACTATGGGTCCAGAAGCTCCTGTTCGTGTGTCAAACCTTTTTGGGACATAGCTTGGTTACGGCTAGGGTAAGAACCCTATGGTTTTCTTCTGGAGGTTTACTTTTTATTTCTACTACAGTTTTTAGAGTTTACCAACGAGGACCCTTCTTTTCCAAAGTAATGCAACTACTAGAATTAGTCAATGGCAATAATAAATCTTCAATCTGTGTTTGTTATCAACCATCAACATCATCGACCTTAGACCTAAACTTTGACTGCTCACTCTCACATACCACAGAAGATTCAAGATACATAGTTGGATACCCAATATTTACATAGTAAATCGCCATACCGGCAAGGAGAGAGAATATGCAGGATACCTTAAGACTGCTAAGTGCGCCCTACAACCTTGTCAATGGAGGGATTTAAGCACTGCCTCCCCTCACCTGCTGATAATCCTCCGTGCTCACCAAAACAGTCACCACAGGATTACAAACAGAATGCAACTCGCCTTTACTAATAAGCAGGAGTATTGTACAATCACCTGCTGTCATTAAGGGGACTTACAGAGATCCACCATCGCTTTCAGGGACTGTTCCATGAATACAACACAAATATTGACTATAATTATGACAAAATATGCACAGCACGTGTACTTATATCCATGGTATTAATCGATAAATCAAAATGAAAAAATATATATTGGGTACGGTTAATTTTACGCTGCACTCACTCTTCAAAATCTGAAGTGCTCCAACACTGTCAAAGACATGGTCTGGGATCTAGAAATCTTCTAGTAAATGAAACCCAACAGGCATAGCTACCCGTTGCACAAATGTTGCAAGCCTCACTTGTTTGTATCCTGGTCACAGGCCTCATATTTTTGTGGAGTTTTATATAGCGCAAACTAGACCCGATGGTATCAGAGCGCTTTACATAAACACCAGTTGCATTACAGACGGACACATTCATTTTTTTTTTGTTAGGTAAATGGAGATTAAGGGATTTGCCCAGAATCACTGAATATTGAGCGTCCCTGCCGAGACTCGAACCTGGCTCAGAGGTTGACCGCCCTAGCCGTTAGGCCACATTCTCTCATCATTTGTCCCTAGTTATAAATTATCTCTTTTGCCCCTATGCTGCAGGAATCCCCGACCCCTTAAATTTCAGGTTGCAAGACTATCTTTGGCTTTAGGGTACAGAATTCTGCTTATTGTCTACAGTGGACCAATGATGTAGTGTGCCTTACTCTCGTTTAGAGGTAGGCGACCCAACAAATTAACAGAGCGAGCCAGAGCCAGTCCAAGGGTCTGGCTTGGTTTTAAGAGCCTGGGTAAAAATATGATAAGCCTCTTTAAAATTCCAAAAAGTCTATTTCTTTTAAACATGAACTCAGAAATATTCATGCCCTGCCCTGAAGAAAGTACCATTAGATAACTAAGAGGCAGGTCATTCTCCAAGTGCATCCTATGTATGACCTATATTGGTATTATACATGGCGCAACATTATAGTGTATTAAATCAAACACAAGTGAGATATTTGCCAATGATCACACAACTTGGTCAACTCGGGGGAAGCCAAGGTTGATCCCAGGTTTTCTGGTTTCACATTGTGCAATTCAGCCACTAGATGTGTGTCTTTTTCCCTCTCCTATTTAACATCAAAGATGAATGCATTGTCTTCAATTCTTTATGCTTGAGATTAGAGCATGGGTGAAAGCTCGAGCCAGATCCCTGGCGAAGCAAGAGGTCCTCCTGGATTTACATGAAAACGTGACTTGTTTTGGCCTCGAGGATTCAAGAAGACCTCAAGCTGAGCCAGGGATCTGACTCATGCCTTCGGTGGTTCGTCCACCTCTACTTTGGCTTCAGCAGTGAGAGTTCTTCTACTATATAGCTCCAATATTTAGGGATCCATCATTAGATCTCACATTGAATGGCTGTCATTTAGAGCACACTTTCCTCATTTGGGCACTAGTCAGAAGTTTCTAGTGTGACTTTCAGTTGCCCCACATTTCAACTGATAGCCAGGTTGTGGGACTCCTTTGACAGAAGGGGAATTACATCTGTCCTTTTTAGCCTCGGGTCCGAGTGAGTAGCAGTGGGCTTAGCAACTGCAACACCTTTTCCAGTCCTTGGTGAAAAGTATTATACTATTAAGTCCTTTGTTGCAGTGTCTTCCTTTGCATCACTAGCTACTGGGACCCCATTTGGCCCCTGGCTGGAGCCCTGCCCATTTGGGCCCTTACCCCCTTGGCTCTCCATCCTAGTTTCCAGGTGGCTATCCTCTTTCCGAGCAGATTTGGCAGACTCTGTAGAGCAGGAAACGCCCGCTGAAAAGAAACATCTTGCTTTGCAGCGTGTCCTGGGAGCCCGGTGGAACATACTGTCCCCACCATTAATCAGCGGCGGGCAGTGAGAGGCAGGGGCGCATGCGCATAAGGATTCAATCAGACAGCCTGGCTTGGTCCCTTCCTCTTCTCTTTCCTCGCTGCCAACTTCACTGATTCATTGACAAAGTTCTGCCCTTCAGGCTCGTCTGCCAGAACGATGAGGAATGGGAGGTGGGACAGAGGAGGGTGCGGTGGGAGAAGTTCACTGTTTTTTTTGTCAGGGGTGGGGGAGGAGGGAGTGTTCCCTCAGGTGGCTGTTCCCTGTCTCAGACTACGCAATATTTGAAACTTGCATTGAAATTGGTCCTTTCGGGTCTTTTATTCATGTCCTCAACTTTACAGGAAAAACACTGATCGGTTTCTGCCGAATGAACGTAAAAAACAAAGAATGCATGTCAGCAATGTAGTGCCTGCTTATATTTCACGTTTTGCCTAATTTTGCATTCCCTAAAAGTGTTTGCTTTTTGCAGGATGCTGTGTTTCTGTAGGTTTCTATTTTTTAAGCATATTAATCTTAAATACTGCAGGAGGAAAAAAGCTTGGTGTGGGGAGATCAGTTTAAACACCCTAAAAGCCTCAGTAGAAATTCTTAATGAGATGCATGGTCTGTGTAAATTAGGGTGTGGCCTAAAACATGTCAGCTAAAAAAATCCTGTTCTTCATTCTTCACAAAGTGTGCCACCTGAACTGGTTTTTGGGTGCTTCTCTGTAAGTTTCCTATTATTGCACCCAGATATATAACACAGCAATGCATGTGCACTTAAAAAATTCTAGACTTATTGACTTTGCCAGTGCTTATTAGCAGTATCAAATAAATGAAAAACAATGATATTGTTGTGAATAATGTTATCATTCTGACAATATGAGACTGTAAATTATACATTACTAAGGCCTTCGGGCTGGGGAATGTTGTTTGGAGTGTCTCCATCACTCCTGTTCTCACCTTTACACCGCTTTACTCTGTAGTCTCTCACTCTTTCAGACGTTTATGCCCTGTTTCTCCCCCATCTTTCTGAAAGGCCATCTGTACATCTCACACATTAGCTCTGTCTTCTTCAGTACTATCTTTTCACTCTGTTCCGCACCCACATCCTTTCACCTCCTCCATGTCAACACTCCCACATACATACAACCCACAATGCATTTTCTTTTCCATTGGCTCTGTCAATTTTAAATAGCTGTGTACCTCTTTCACACACTTTCCCATAGAAACAAAAACTACAAATGGCACATACGTGACAATCACTCTGTGATCGCTGCCTAGAGGCCAAGGACTGGATGTGCATGTAGTCTGGAATATTTTATGACCCACTGACAGCCACTGTGAGATAATCACAGTCTCTTTCACCTCGGCTTTTGAGCTCTCAATCGTCTCCTGTCACAAAGACCTAACTGCAACTTGAACTCACCCAGGCACCTGGAAGTGACTGAGTTCAATGTATACATTATACAATAGTCGTATGTTGCATGAAAAAAAACTACAGAAACAAATCAAATACTCTTAGGGAATACAAGATGAAGTAAAACATTTGACCAGTATACAAGGGCTGCAATGCTGACAGGGATTACCTTATGAGTTTTTACAATCATTGTTGATAAACCAGTTAATGTTTATGCCTGCAAATGTATGGGCATGAATATAGGGCTGTGGACCTAGCACCTGCCCCACTCAAAGCCCTGGCTACGTCTGTACACCAGTGTAAGCATGGTATACAGATTCACAAAGACTAAGTCCTTGCATGACAGAGCGACAGAGATTTACAAAGAACAGACCCGTATTAGCAAAGTACACACAGAATCACACGGGGGTGACAAAGGAACTGCACAGAAGTACGTGGGAAATGGGAATGGCTCTGCAGGGAGGAGAGAGGAAAAATTGAGTAGTTGGGTAAAGAAGGAAGACACTGGGGAACGATGCAGGAGGAAGACAACGAGAGAATCAAACACCAGGAGAGAGGAGAAAGGGATAGTGTAGGAAGCTGGCTCTGTATATACTATCTAGTTAAAAAGATTTTTCTCTTTGGACTAAAGTAAAAAGAAATTTTTTTTTAAGAGTCACATAGAGATCACTTGCCATTCATCAGCTTGCATACTTTCAACCTTAATTGTAACCACTCCGCATGAAATGTTGGAAAATTATGGATGGAAAACACCTTACTATAGTAAAAAAACATCAGTTAAAGTTTATTAACAAATTAAAAACATATCATAATCAAATTGCATCAAATAAAATAATCACAAATAAATGGCTAAAAATAAAGCCTCAACCATAAGAGTACAATAAAAGATATATTACATCAAAAACACAAAAAGTTATAAAATATAACCACTGGTGCAAATAAAAAAGACAGTCAAACATATAAGCATTTACATAGTGGGAGGAACCATAACTGACACCGAGATTGTGTCTTTAGATGTGTAGATTTGTCGATTCGGTAAGCAGAAACAGTCCAGTGACAATGCGCCCTAGTCTCTTAGGGTTCTGTTCCGAAGCAAATTACACAAAACAACCTATGCGTCGACGCGTTTCGATGGTATACAATGATAAAAACCACCTTCCTCAGGACTCATAATATATATCCTCCACGAGAACTTTAGCAAACATTCATTACTGTCGTAGTAAGAATCACTGACGACTGGCTTATGGGGTAGAAGGTAACCAACGTTATGTACGCAATGTTTGATTATATCTTCGATCAATCAAAGAAGGGCTTCACTGCATAAGTAGGATCATATAAATGGCTTTCACTTCCAGGGTAATAAATTATACATAGTTAAAAGGTAAGTCCTAGAAATGTTTCGTTATACTTCGGGGATGGCTCGATCCTCAATTTGGAGGCACTTGTGTGTCATTAATTAGAATGTCTGTATATACTATACCAAAATCAGGCATAATGTGCACAGAGTTCAGTGGATCCTCAAAGGCTAACATTGGTAAAAGTAGCTAATATCTTACTCTATATGTGGGAGTGTGGACAAGCAGTAAGGCTTTATCAGAGGGCAGTTTAAAGCATCTATTGTACAAAATCAGGCAAGAAATGATGTCACACACTCAAAGACAGAACTCAGACCACTTGTTTGTATCAAATTTTCTTTGTTGTATTTTATTTTAAGAATCAAGAAGGACTTGGTACAGGTAAATAGAATTGTATTTTTCCAGACAGATTGATCAACAAGCAAGCTGGGTGAGGATGACTTGTTACTGGTTTGTGCAAAGATTCAAATACAGTTGAAATTACTTTTGGATGACTTTTTAGAGTACTTTTTAGATTACTTTTTCTACTCAGTGTTATATGCCTAGAAATCACACTGGGACATTTCCTAGATAAAAGGTAAGTAAAACAGTTTTCATAAAACCACAGTTTATTATGTTTCCATACAAACACCCTCAACACTTAAGTTTTTAAGAGGAAAACAGTCAATGCAATCCTACGGAGAAAAATGAGGTTATCTGTTTGCAAGTAAGTAAATGTATTGAGGGCTAAGTTTCTGGGATTAAAACAAGGGTACCCCAGGGTTAAAGATGCACTTAAAAAGCACCCTCAGCGGCACAAGGGCAGCTGGGGGCAGAGTGTTGAGGCCAAATGTTAGCCTATGGGGCTAGGTGGGCGGTCGGGTGGAGGCTGCTCACGAGCAGGCCAGAAGGTTGAGTAAGCAAAGCTCCTAGGGTTGAGCACAGGGCAAACGGGGATCCAAGTTAGCACACAAAGTGCACCCACAGGGGCGTCCGTGTGCAGGGTACTGGATCGGTGTTGGGTGCCCTGTTGTTTTCAATGGGAGATCTCCAGTCGGAACAAACACTGCAGGATCGGGCAAGAAGGCTTCCTGGAGGCGACTACCGGTTGGAGAGGTAAGTTTGGACACTGTCGGTTGGGCCACCCAAGGCCATGGGGTGTCTGGTGCAGGGGTGTCTGGAGTAGTCGGGTTTTCCTTACCAGCTCCGGTCGAGGAGACCCTCCAGATTGAGGCTGCAGGTGTCATCGGGAGGCTTGAAGTAGGTCAGTGGTCACCAGGGCCCAAGTCAGAATGGCTAGGGGGACCTCCTCGTGGGGGTGGGCCACTTGAACTCAGGCCGTGGGCATCAGGTTGAGCAAGTCCGGTGCTCACGGGAGACAAATTCTTTGTAGGGAAGGCTGGGAAGATCCTATGGGTTTTGGGGGGCTGCTGGCTGCAGGACAAGCCGGGATTCAGCTGGAGCAGGTCGAGGTCAGGACAGGCCAGTAGGGTTAGGGCCAATGCAGTTGGTGTCATCCTCTTCTTCTTTCGGCCTGGCACTTTGGTCGTTCTTCCTCTTCTTCTTGCTTGTCTGAGGAGGCAAGGTTTGGGGTTGCCCCTAAATATAAAATTTAGGGGTGTTTCAGGTGGGTACAGGTCGGGACCAATGGGTCCCTTCCTTGTGGTGGGTACACCTCCTATTATGCCACCCTCCAGTGAGAGAGGGGAATACGCCTCACTCTGGTTGGCTGTGTCCCCCCATCTTCAAAATGGTGGGGACTGAGAGTAGTGCTTCGCCTCGCTTCTCCCATCTGAGGAGTAGGGTTGTCAAAGGTGGGCACATCTCTCCTCCTATCTTGGTTTTCACGCTGATTCTCCTTCCCAAAGTAGGGGTTAGAACTGGTGGGGGCCAGTTGCTGGGAGCAATAAATGACTGGGTCAGCTCACAAAGGCGGCAAGCCTTTTAAGCTTCCCCTTCGTGGGCCCTGCCCATCCTGGGAGAGGAGGCTTGGCACTTTGTGCTTTGTTTTAGGACCTCGAGAGCGGGAGGCTCTCGGCCCAGGGGTCCAGAAGCATGTCTGTGGATGGCAGCTGGCGAGAAGGCAGTCAGTCAGGACACTAGAGTTAGGTCGTTTTTCAGGGGGCATCTCTTAGATGCCCTTCGAATGCATTTGACATTAATTTCCACACTGGCATCAGTGTGGGTTTAATGTGCTGAGAAGTCTAATACCAAACTTCTCAGATTTCAGTAAAACCATTATGGTGCTGTGGAGTTCGTAATGACAAACTCCCAGACCATATACTCTTTATTCTTTACTGTACTTACAATGTCTAAGAATTAACTTAGACACTGTAGGGGTACAGGGTGCATGCACCTGTACCCTCACCAGTGGTATAGTGCACCCAGCCGGAGGGGTGCCTTACATATGCAATAGGCAATGGATTGAAAGCATTGCACACAGAGATGTGTTCTAAGTCGACTCTTCACTTTTCTATGCATCAAAACACGCAGTCTGCAATGGCAGTGTGTGTGTGTATAGGTACAGGGCCTTTAAGGGTGGCACAATATGTGCTGCAGTCCTTAGAGGCCTTCCCTGGTCACAGTGCCCTTGGTACCTAGGGTGCCTTTTACAAGGGACTCATATGTGGCCAGAGAGTTGCCAATTAGATTTTCAACAATACAGTTTTAGGGAAAGAACATAGACCCTGGGTACATGGTTTGCAGGAACAGACGGGGCACACTTACTCAAAGAGCATCAACTCCAGGCAAAAAGCGGGGGGCAACTATGCAAAAAGGTGCACTTTCCTGCAGATAGAGACACTGTAAAGTGAGGGAGGATAGGCTGGGGCAAAATTAAGTGAAAGAAAAAAGATACTGTATAGTAAGTAAGAAGAGAGTGGAGATACTGTGAAGACATAGGAAAGAAGGGCAGACATGAGAGTAAAGGAACACACACTGGAGAATGAAGCAAAAGGAATTTGTACAGAGGTAGGAAGGAGACAGACACCAGTGAATGAGGAAAAAGTGTCTAGCATAAATAGAGTACTACTGAGCAAACAGAGAAAGAGAAGATAGTCAATGGAAAGGTGAGAAGGAAGAGGACAAGAGGATCAAAACTCAAGAATACTAGGAGAAAAGTACAAGGAAATGAGATTAGAGCAATTCTTCAAAGGGAAAGCAGGAGAGATCAGGCAAAAAACAAAAAAAAGCACAAAGATGCGGATGCTGATTTTTTACTTACAGATCCTAAATAGATTGATAAATAAAAAAAATGAAATGTGCATAGTGTAAAAGCTCTTTTGGTGAGGTGGAGCAGGCCGGCAGTGGCATTCAAAACAAGCATTTGCAATGCAATAGGTCTCGCATTTACGCAACTACAATGCCTTTTTTTTATATTTTAAAAACAAAAATAAAAGGAATTGTTATTTGCAATGTCAATAGCTTAAACTCCTGTAAATACGAGACCTTTTGCATTACAAATGAGAAAACGTGATTCGCCCAGAATCACAGGATGTTGAGCCGGTGCCAGATTCGAACCCGGTTCCGAGTTCCAAAGCCGTCATCTCTGGTATTACCGCTACATCATCATTGTACCTCCAGTACTCTCTCGCCGTAGTTAATACGTGAATGACCGGTTTCCTTAGAAAAATAATGTGAATGAAAAGAGATTCTGTTTACTGTGACAGCTCTTGATTTTGATTATCTGATTCGTCTACTTTCGATAGGAAATAGTACCTGTCCCTACACTGTAAAAAAGACAATGTGTTGTAGTGAGTGCAAAGCTTATTGTAGATGATTGCTCAAAACAATGTGCAAAAATAAGTTTACTGTAGTCATTTATACTCTATGGTAGAGAAGTCTGGGGAACAGACAGTATTTCCTTCCACCTAAAGGGACAATAAAGAGGTACATATAGGTCCGCACAGGTTAGCTGAATGGAGCGCGCAAGGTTCGGGGGAGCAGTTGTGATGAGGGAGGGTTCAGGCGCGTGTGCTCTCCGGTTTCCTGCCATTTGTTAGTTACTGGATCTCCAAGCTCGTCGCCTGCTTCTTCCCAGCAGTGCATAACACACCCAGTGCCTCGCCACTCCCCCTCTGCCCCCCTCCCTCTCCCGCCCAATACAGGAATATACCGGAAAGAAAGGGACCACCAGAGTGATAAGTAGCCATAAAAAGTGCTCTCGTTTTCAGTTTCCATGCATAAGCATCCAGTCCAGTACGAGTGTCTTCTTTAATGTAATAATCATAACTACAAATCCCAGAATGCACACTGAAAATCAGGATTGACTGATGTAATCATGCGCAGACCTGGAGGACTATGTAATATACTTACAGTTCTCACGTTCACGTAATGCCACCCGTGACTGACAGGACGGGAAACAAAGCGCGCGTTGCACGCGCTGCCAGCCTCCGGGGACAGGAGATGTGCACGCGTATGGAGTGCACATCTCCTGTCCCTACGTGTGCACATCTCCTGTCCGTGCGTGCCATCTCTTGTCTCCCTTCGGCACAGAAAGCGGCAACAATAGAGTCTCGCCATGTGAAGCAGCTGCGCTGCGTTCGCCAAGCGAGACCTAAAAACTGAAGTGACAAAAAAAGGGACCACTGGGAACTGGGACAATGGAGGGCTGGTGCAGAGCATAATTTGTTTAAAATATAAGTGCCAGGGCCCTCGTTAGGAGGCCACTGCAGCATGCAGTATCAATTACCCCTGCCAGTGCTGCAAAGGACAGTACCAACACAACTACTAACCAGCTCCACTCCTACAAGCATGACGATTCAGATAATACCAGGGCCCCAAAGCTATAAGAATGGCTTTGGCAGCAGGTGTTAATTTTTTTAAACTGTAGGTGGAATTAATAAACAGCTGTTGTGCTCGACACTAAATTAGACAAATATCTCCATCATGTGGCAGACTTATCAGGGCCCGTGTTGACAATTAAGTGCTGCTGCTGACCACCCAAAACCGCCGGCTCAAATTATGAACTGGGTTGCGGGAACAGTAACAGACAGACAGGGTCATTTGGGTTTGGGCAAATGAAAGATACAAATAAATCAATAAATAAGCCATAGAGGGGTGGGGAAAGTAAGGAGGAGCTTGTGGAGGGGGTCGAGGAAGAAATACAGAGTGTGCGAGTGGGGGGGGGGGGGGGGTTTGTGGGAGGGAAGCAGCAGCACAAGTGAGAGTTAGCTAGAAAACCTATGCACTCACTGAAAGAAAAAAAGTAGTTCCCTATATGCAAAAAGTGGAAGGATACAAGTCGCCTAATCAAAAGTAAGGCAAGTAGTCTGTGCGCTACATGAGTGAAAACAAGCATTGAAAATGCAATAGGTCTCGCCTTTGATTAAGTTAAAGATATTTGCTTTGCTAATAGTATTGTATAGCAAAGCAAATGGCTTTAACTTAATGAAAGGCGAGACCTATTGCATTTTTAATGCTTGTTAAGCTTGTTAACACTGTGTACGCATTAGTTGTAAATCATTAGTACCAGTTTAACACCCAAATATAGCAATAAGTTATAGAAAGGTGACCAGTTAACCAAAGGGCCTTTCACTACGTGGCAACATGTATCGCTGGATTTTTACTAACTTTGGAACCGTTTGAGCTAGAAACACTTTTTTGTTAAAATCTGCAAATTATGCAGCAATGAGGCATTATGTGGCAAATCTGCAATTATGCAGAAATCGCTGCAGCCGCACAATCGCATATTTCCAATGGCCCTGGTTATACTCCTCTAACTGGAGCTAAACCCCACTCTGTCTCTTTTAAAGAACTGGTAAAGAACAGGTCTTCATACAGCTATACAATGAGACCTAAAAAGTAACTACTGGTAAAACGAGAAAGCAAAGAAAAGATGAAAGATTGAGTGAAAAAGAATACAAATAACCTGAAGAGAAGCCATCCAGGCCAAAACAAATAAACATTTGTCCAATGAAACAAAAAGGGCACTTTCAGCCTTTTGTTCCCAAAAACGTCTCTTTGTCAAAAAAAATCTAAGAATATTGGATGGCTAATTTGGTGAAGCATTGGGGTTACTGATGCAGGTGGTTAGAGGGTAAGGAGAACGGACATGAGCGTTAATGTGTCACCCGACAGGGATGAGAATAAGTAGCCGTTCCCAGCAACATTCAGCAGATCCTTATTTGCAGGGATTTTACTGAAGTCCACTGTGCTGATACTTTCCCTTAAGTAGGCCATTTAAATGGTTCTGTAACAGCACACACAGTGAACAGGAGCTTGCCAGCTGAGAGGGAGGAGGAGTGATAAAGGGCAAGTTTAGGAGACCGCTCGCACGACAACTGCAGATTTACAGCAAAGAAAATGCTTTGGCTTGGCAGTCAGCTCCATATACTGTGCTTTGCACAACAGCCACACCTGGACAAATACTCATGCCTCAACCAGACACCCACCCGAACAGGGCGCACCATCATAGAAATAGAGACAGGCACACAAAAGGACAGGTACAAGCAAAAATACATACAAAACTGATTTAAAAAAGTTACCCAAATGGTGCCAGTCTCAAGCAGGCACTTCCAGCTCACAGCCTCATATCTGCCAGCTTATACTAGGCAGCAGGGGTGCAACTAGAGCAAAAGTCCGGAGGTGGGGGGAGGGGCTAAGAAAAGATTTCGATGTGGGGGCTGACTCTTCTAGCAATAGTTAGAGTGGAGATGCAGAGGCTCTAGAAGGGGTGAAAAATCAACAAAGCCTCATTACCAAGCGAATGGTCTTTTAAAGACCTTTGAAGTACTCGGGTTCGGCTGTGTGTGTGCCCGGGAAGCTGTCTCAGCCCGGGCTGCCACACACGACAGGGGGCGGGGGCTGAAGCCCTTTGATCCCAATGGGTATTGCGAGCCTGCTAGGCAGCCCACTCAGTAGTTACCCAGCATGCCAGGTCATGTTTTACATGAAGACATTACCTTAGGGTTCTTCTAAACGAGAAAAGGATGTGGCATAATGCACAATGGGCTTTAACTATAGCCGAAAGCAAAATTATTTCACCCCGCCGAGGACTGCGTCCGCTCTTTCATTTACCATCAGTTAAAATAGCCCCCAGGTTAACATTTTAACCGAAAGGCAGATTCATACATGCATCATCCTGCTTCATGTGCCTACTTAGTATCACAGGTACATAAAATGGGACCAAGAAAGCGCACTCACCACCAGGCTTCCCATAGACACCTGCCCGAAGTGTGGGTGCCGGTAAGTGGAATGTCTGTATTTCTTTAATTTGAAAGGGAGAGCACCTGCCAGTACCTCTGAGCAGTGATGCAATATGCTTTAAAGGGGATGAGGGGCACCGCTACTTCCCAGTAGCAGAAATCATTCAAAGCACTACTAGAGGGGCGTCAAAGAAAGTCAAGACAGGGGTACAAGACAGCACGCTCACCACAGGCCACCACGGGGAACCTGCCTTCCGCAGTGTGCGTACAGGGGCAGGAGCCAGGGGCGTGAATGGAATGCCTCGTGGGCTGAGACTCAACACTGCGCCCTCTGGAGCCGCCCACCGAGCTTCACCTGCAGAAAGTGAACGCGGAGCTGTGATGGTGAGGGTGGCAGAGGGGTGGTGGAGAGAGGGGGTAATGCATGAGCACAAGACTTTCTGCCGGGATCCCTCGCTCGGGGTCAGCGACACAGCGCTGAACTCAGTCAAGGCTCTCAAAGGGCACAGAACGCACAGCCCAGGCAGACACCTCGGGGTGAGGAGACACAAGGCTGAGGTGAAGGCATGCAGTCCTCCGCCGAGGAAAGCCCCTCGGGGGAGACGCATGGCCCTCGAAGCAGAAAAGACCCACGAAGGGCCAGAGAAAGCCCCAGGACCAGAGAGTGAAAAGACTCGGAACCTTGTGCAGGCCAGGTGTCTCTAGGTGAGCGCTTACATAGACGTGGCGTAGGTGGAGGCACGGGAAGCAGTCACTCAAGCACAGAGTGCGGGGAATCAGGCACTGACATCCGGGAGAAGGGAGGGATGTAGTTCCGTACTCACTAACTCCACACTCCCCAAGTTCACGGATTCGAAAACTCGACGCCGACAAATGCGGTGTTCTGGAATGCAGAAGTTCGAATTCTGTTTGTGCACATTCAGCCTTCCATCCTTCATAGGTCGGTCAACGGAAATACATTATTTAGTAATAATAGTGTGTTATGTACAGCGCTTAGAAAAGGCAGATAGGCGATATGTAGCGCTACATGAAAGGCGATTATTACAGTGAGCAAGCCAGCATTGTCCGAGTGTAAGCAAACTTAAGAATGAAGCAAATGCATTTACAATTTCGTTGAAAGACGACTTGCCTGCCGAGGAGGCCGTCGTGCCCATGAGGCCTGTCGGTATTCCGGTCTCCGGCACAGGACAACCTGTGGGTGGGGCAGACAGTGACCGTCTGTACGTCTGCTGCAGGATCTTGCGCCAAACACCCCAGAGTGCGATGTCTTTTACTGGGGCCATTCAAAAACAAGCGCGCGCTAAAAGTAAATGAGATAAGAGGAGAAATATAAAATAAAAATACATAAAAAGCTCTCGGCTTTGGCAAAGGCAGCCGTGTGTTTATAATTGCATCGCGCTTTCACTTAAAGTGAAAGCGTGATGCATTTATAAACATGCGCTGCCTTTGCCAAAGGGGAATGATCACAAAAAAGTGTGTAGCTGCTAATTAGGAGACACTGTCTCCTGCCGCAAGTAAAAGGTCAAATCCCGGTGGCCGGGGCTTAAAGGAGACAGGGTGGCAACAAGCGCCTATTGACATGCCTTCAGTGCAATCATTGCACTGCCTTTGGCATAATTTGCGACGCAAAACGACGAGCACAAATCAAAACTTAAGGCGGAGCTGAGACGAGGCTTCTGGAATCTTATCGATTCCAAGAAGCCTCGTAAGAAGAGAGCAGCGCATGCGCTGCTTACGTCAGGCCGAGACCTAAAAACAGAAGGGTAAATGAGAAACAAGCTGGAATCCATTTGATAAAAAAAGCAAACAACAGTAACAACAAAGGCAATCAATCAATGGGTTGGATCAAAGCTGTAGGCTTTCGCCACCTAAAGGTACTGTCCACGCAACAATCAAATAAAATGAGATTACTTTTACGTGACACTGAGGTCACCCTGTAGACTGTGGTACGCAGTGGATCTGTAGCGCGAGGCTTTAACCCTGGATATGTCAGACATGAAGTTAACCACTCATTCTGTTGGGGAGGAGTTCCTGTTAAAACCGTTACCGCTCAATAAACTCATATACACTGGTGAATTACGGTTAACTTCTCAAGCATGTCAAATAAATACATTTTTAATATCAAGAGGCTACATCATATTTTATAGGATTTTCCTTGCACGATTTACATGCGAAACATTCACATGGTTTCGCGCTCGTGCACGCTCTGGAAGCATGCCAGACGCCTGACTCGCTCTGGCTTGGCTCTCCCTGATAGTTTGGTAGCTCGCCCACCTCTAGTTCACAGAGCCAGCGGCTACGTGCACTGGGCACCTTTACAAAGAGAAGGCCCCCATCTATTTTCCTGCACGGCCGCAGAAGCGCGCGAGTTAAGGACGGCGCTCGCTGCTTGCAGAAGGCAGCTCTTCCGAAGCACTTGGAGGACTGAACTTCCCCTGACCCGGAGTCTGCGGGGACGAGTGCCTCACTGCCCCACAGCGCTCATCCTCCATCCGGCAGCCATGCACCGGATATCACGGCCCCTGCGATACCAGCCCTGCCCAGGGGAGACGGCCCAGAGGTTATCCAGCCCCCGCGCTCCCCTCCGACCCTCCCGGATGCCCTGCTGGCCAGGCTGGGTTCTGCCAAGTTCAGCGGGCTCCTGCAGTTCCGGTCACACACATTCCCATGGCAGAGCGGGGCCTCCGCGGGTAAACACTCCGCCAGCCAAAGGAGCGGAGCCTGAGGGCGAAGGACCGAAGGAGGCAAGCGAGAGGACTAGGTATATCCCGGCGCTCATATAACTTCATGTAAGAGGGGCGACAGCGAGGCAGTCAACAGAAGCAAGAGAAAGACGGGCAAAAGGATACACCCCAATAGAATAAAGTGTGTGAGTGAGGGACACGGTGCTAAAAGGGGAGCAACGAGGCGCATTCTTGCGGCAGAACTGCCATCGAGACGCACAACGAAGCTCCATCCACTCAAGAGGACCATTAGGAAGAATGGCCCATAACGTGCCTTCCACTTAACATACCCACGCTCTAGTGTTCCGTTTTGTATTACACCCACACTGAACACCCAGTCAGGTGACTCTGCAAATAAAATGGCCGGGCGCAGATGCCCTGGGCCAGTTGCAGTACCACATACCACGATGTCCATGTATTTACTTAGCATGTGGGCCTAGGCCCAAGACGCCACAAGGGGGTCTTACTCCGCATGTGCGCAGATTGCTGTGTGTGGTGTTTAGAGAGGGGGGTGGATCCTGTGCAGCCCTTCCTGCAGTAAGCCTGCAAGACGGATGAATCCGGGAGTGGAGCGGGCTGGGAAAAAGAGGGAGAGAAGTCAGCGCCAAGAGAGGACACTGCCGACAACAGAATCCGCCCAGGACCCTCACGTGTAGATGGCCCGGTGCAAGCAAATGCTGTGACCTGCTGAGGCATCCACATGCTGCCCCTCCTGCAGCCATCTGTCCCAGTAAGCGGTTAAGAGGAACGGATTCCCTACACTGCGCCACTACCCTGCACGTTGAGTCATCCCCAGAGAAGAGGGACGAGAGAGGTAAAGGCGCAACAGCGCGAGACAAGTGTGCCCCAAGAGGCACCCCAGCTTCAACAACTAACTGTGCATGGAAGAGGTCTGCTGCCTCCCCAGTACGATTGCAGTGCCCGGGGGGCGCGGCGCAGCTGTGAGCAGTAGCAGCCCTCGTATCAATGTGTGTAAAATATATGAGCAGCCACATCTAAAAAACCAAGTTCTAGAAGAACACTTAAGCTGCCCGTCACATGAGAGAGAGGCGCCCACCTGACCGAATCCCGTCGCAGTGAAAGGAAGAAGGAAAAGTGCCATCACAGCACTGTGAAACCGGGACAGCCTCATCCAGTAAGGCACCTTGTGTTCCCAGCCACGCACCGGAGCTCGGCCATGACTGGCGGAAAAGTGCACGGCACAGCATGGTCTGGCCCATGGCTCCATCGGCGCTTGTGACGGAACATTGCCTGCGGGGCGAGAAAGACTGCAGTGACCTCTGCATGTGAGTGGCAGCACCACTCCCTTATTGTGTGCACCCGGTCCTGCCGCCTCAGCCACCGGAGATAGCTCGCACCGGCCTTGCATGCCCCCTACATATGCTGATCGAGCTCTGCGTGGCTGGAGGCTTCCTTAGTGAGGCATAGCCTCATGCAGTAGAGCCACCTAGCAGTCGCTGTGACGCACCGCACCCAGCCATGAACACATGAAGCAGACCCAATCAGGCAAAGAGTGTCAAAAGGGAACTGCCACCCGGCCGGCGTGTCTAAAGAGCCGTAATGCCCCACTCACCTGAGCGCCACACGGTGCATGAACAATGGTGGGCAGCTTGGTGGGAGACACTGTGTTATCCATATCGCTTGCGGGCTAGTAGCAGCACCACACTAACAGGAGCAGACTGACTGCACTGCTTCCAGTGCCGCCTAGTGGCCATTCCCCACCCATCAACCAGCATGTCCGTTTAATAAGAGGGATTCCGAAAGGGTTTGAATATGCTGCCGCCAGTCGAGAGTCAGCGGATGAACGCAGCCTGCTCGTGACTCCAAGTTTGTGTTACCTCCTTAACATTGACTGAAAGGCAAATGGCATGTACAGCTCATGGCATGTACAGCTCATGGCATGGCACTGCGCCACTGCCCTGAAAGTGGCAGCAGAACTAGGAGCCCCAACAGTGTTGATGGGAGGAAAAGACAAGCTGCACAGACTCCTGCACAATAAACAATAGCTTTAAAAGAAAATGGCCCTGCAATACAGCTGTTCATGCTTAATGCTAAGTACCAGGACCCAGCAAGAGGAAGACAAGGGAACTGCCCCAGGACTTTGCTCGGAGCAGTGAGTTACATGCACACCATAAGAGCGACTGGCAAAGAGAACCCCATGCTGCTCATCATCTTGAGGGGAGAGACTGAGCCCCAGCAAAGAGAAGGGAGTCAAGACCCATGCAGCAAGCCACAAAAGGCACGAAATAGACACTGCTCTGCATGCACACCCCCAGTGGCTGCCTGATGCCACCATAAGCGAGGAAACAGCGCCACATGCCCCTAGTGGTGATCGGCCACCACCGTAAGAAAGAAAACAACCACGCCAAGCGCCGAAGATGGCGCCGTGAAAGAAGTACCAAGAACGCAAGATCCGAAGTGCGCCGACGCATGCACCCAGAAGTTTGAACACAGGAACCCAGGAGAGGGAGACCTCTCCACAGCAAAAAGCTATGCTGAAGGCAGCAGGAAGAGCTTCCCACATCTCCACTGAACCAGCGAAGCCCCGCAGTGTGCCAAAGACAGCAAAGAGTGTCCTCCCTCACACTGCCCCAAGACGGAGACGCCACCCACCCAAGACAGACAAGAGGAGAGGCACACACTCCACGTGGCAAGCTGCGACTGCAACATGTGCTCCAACAACATGTGACACGCAGCCGGATGCCACATCGCATTACAAGCAAGTAGCACGTCACACAACGTGACCAACCCGCCATGCATGCCTGAATGGAGGCAGAAGCAGGTGCCACGACTACGCAGGTTCGAGGCGCAAGTACAACGCCATCGAGCGTAGAGGCAACATGCCATACTGGCAGAGGCAATAACAAAAGTTGATGGACAGAATGCAGAACAATGTCATACATTCACCCCTGTACAGAGATCTGGGCCTAAATCATCGTTTTTTGCTCACCATGCCATTCCAGTTTGAACCCAGCCATATGCAAATCAGTCTTGACCCTGTGCATCATGGGAACATTCCAGCCCGAACTGCCAAGCCAGGTCTTCCCTGGACTGGAAACAAGCATCCTAGGACCGGTTTAGGGTTTCACCCCTCTTCAGCCAGGATTGCTTGATTCCAGTGGCATGGAGAGCACGGGACCCACGTCTGGGCATACCCGTCCCACTCGGGGTGAAAAATGCAATAAACAACAGTTGATGAACAGAATGCAGAAACAATTCATACATTCAACCCCAGTACATCCGTCCAGCAATTGTGTGTCATATGCTGGCAGAGGAGCAGTGCGAAAATCCCCTGAGGAGGGGATGCCGACT